>NC_080719.1:22000100-22282600 GCF_019097595.1 Hemibagrus wyckioides
ACAGCACCTAGACAAGCCTCACAGCTTCTGGAGCAGAGTCATTTGGAGTGATGAGCCAAAATTGAAAATATAGTCACAACCGTAAACACAATGTTTGGAGAGGAGTCAACAAGGCCTACGGCCTACGGTGAAAAGTACACCATCCCCACTGTAAAGCATGGTGGTGGATCTCTTATGTTTTAGGGCTGTGTGAGCTCCAGTGGCACAGGGAAGTTAAAAAGTCAAAACTGATGACAAGATGAATGCAGCATGTTATCAGAAAATACTGGGCGACACTTTTCATTCTACAGCACAAAAGCCATGCATGGGACACTCTTGGATGTTCCAACATGACAATGATCCGTAGCACAAGGCCAAGTTGACCCTTAAATGGCTACAGCAAAAAAAGGTGAAGGTTCTGGAGTGACCATCACAGTCTCCTGACCTCAATATCATTGAGCCAATTTGGGAAGATCTCAAACGTGCAGTTTGTACAAGACAACCAAAAGATTTACAGAAACTGGAGGCATTTTGCCAAGAAGAATGGGCACCTATACCACCTGAGAGAATTAAGGACCATCATGTACACTTATTACAAAAGACTGCATGGCATCATTAATACTAAAGGGGGCAATACACAATATTAAGAACTAAAGCTATGCAAACTTCTAAACAGTGATTATTTCCTCATTTTCTTTATTGCCATTTTTCGTTTGATGATTGTGCCATTCTGTTATACCTTACATATGAACTTGAGTCCTGTAAATAAAATAAAATGAATTTGTTTTGCCTTCTCACTCATGTTTTTTTTTTAAAAATGGCAGTAGATAATAAATATGAAGTACCCAGTGAGTAGTGTAAATAGTTGTAGTAGTGCAGTGTGAGAGCATTATTACCTGTCACACACAGGTGAACTGTTGTACAATGTTATTTCAAATGGTATGAATGATCTCCTGTAACATTCTCTGTGACAACGAATCTGAATAAGTCGTTTGGCGAATGAGCTCCGCTGACTCTGTAGTGTGTTGCAGAGTGGGTGAGACAGATTGTCCATGATGGAGAGCAGTTCAGTGACTTCCTCTTCCTTACTGACTCAAACGTCTCCAGTTCGTGTCCAATGATAGATCCAGCCTTGCGAATTAGCTTGTTAATCCTGCTGGCTTCCCTAGCACTGATGCTGCCCCCAGCAGACCACAACACAGTAAATGGCACTCACCACCAAACACTGGACCAAGATACAAGTTACTTGGATAATAAATGAAATTAAGTGGTATTAATCTCATGATAACATAATAATATTTATTTCTAATGAGCTTTTTTAATAAACGCAAATATGTGTCTAGAATTTTGTGGCTACTGGATCTGCATTTTGTGAAAAGTGGAATTTAGTTTTTTAAAAACTCAATGAACAACACATCAACAGTGAATGTGTTTGTCCCAGACTTGTAGTTTTCATCAGGTTCAAGTTTATGCTCCTTGGTGTGTTTTTAAGTCCATGGATGTGTGTGTGCCTCGCAAGCTCTGTCAAGTATGTTCTCACAAACTCTCTCTTGCTGGTTACAGGAGTCACTGAAAACACAAACAGCCACAAATAAGTAGACAAGTCTTCAGATCATCTGAAGACAGTCTTCAGATGCCGCTGCCAATTTCTACTATAGCTGATTATGTCATATAAGATTATGAATATGTCATATAAGTAAGAAGTGGCATATGCATGTGCAGGTGGAGTATACTGTGCATGAGATGATGAAGCTGATCCCGAGCCAGAAGAGGACACAAATGTGTTCTTCTGCAACTGGATGAGCTCTGATGAGTTGGTTTTATGAGTTCAAATAAGTTCTGTTGCATAGAGGCACTGCTTCCAGAAACCACAATGGACTACCACCATTTACCACTCACTCTCACTTGGTCTAAGGCATGCCTCAATGTCTCCTCCCTGATGCGGAGCTGATCCAGTCCTGTCTTTCCCAGTGTCAGGTTTTGATGGATGATGGTCTGGTTACATGCTGAGTCAACCGAGGTCTGATCAGTGTTCCTGCTTCCATTGGGGATGGGCGGGAAGACAGACACCTGGACCAGTGGACAAAGCCTCCAGTGACAGTTTTATTCTTCAGTTGACCATGTTTTGAACTATTCAGGGCCTTGCCGTGTGTTTGGCTTTAATTGTGTTTGTTTCTTGGACAAAATTTCCACTGCCCAGTCAACCAGATTCATTAGTGTTATCTGCAGTTTCAGTGGATGCTTCAGAAAGTGGTATAGGAAATCATCATGGAAATCCCCAAAAGTTACACTGTCTGCTTTCTATTCTGGCTGAAAGCACCTGTTTTTCAGAAACCTGTAAGCTTTTAGCAATCAAGGTACCATTAGAAGGAAGGAGGCACTGGCTGGGGTAGCGCCCATTTGCTGGGAAATAACGGACAAGCACACAATGAGCCCACACCTTGTAAGTCATGCAAGACCAATTATTCTAACAGGCCCAAACATCATTTACATTTACAACAATTGACAAACTCTCTTATCAAGAGCAACTTAGATTTATCTCATTTTTACAACTAAGCAGTTGAGTGTCAGGGACCCAGTAGTGGCAGCTTGTTGGTTATGTAGTCCAATGCCTTATTGCTACCACTGACCATTATAGACCACTGAGCTACCACTGACCATTACTTACCTCAGATTTGGCACAACTCTAATCCTGGGTAGCCTAAGAAATCGAGAATTGATTTTACATCAGTATGGTGCTAAACATTAAAAAAACCTGTTTTGAACATATTGAGGATCAAATATTGGCTGAACATGTTCAATTAATTGTCAGATAGAACTTTATATATACATGCTGTTATTGCCCTCCATAAACAGTTTTGCTGTTGGATTATTCTCACAACATAAATATCTTGTCCATATTCACACATCCACCACTAAGAGTAGCTCTACAAATAGAGATTAGATTAAAAACCATGGAAGGTTTCTTTAACTAGCGCAGGTGTTTAGCCACATTTTTTAAAAAGTAGGACAAACAGTATAGTCAGTGAGTCATAACAATCATAACAACAACAAACCAGCACAAAAATTTCCTGCTACAGTTAGGCTCCTGATGGCTGCATCCACCGCATTTCATGCATATAGTGCATGTAGTGGGGAGGTGACAGCAAAATTGTTTAACCTACACCCACCTGTACCCAAGCAATTCTTCTTGCATTTTTCTGTCATTGAGATGAAAATAAACTTAAATACACTTTGGAGTGAATTCTAATATGACCAATACTGTGTGAAAGAGCACTTTCAGATCTTCTTACATAACCAATGTTTACACATCAGCCATGACACAAAAGAAGGAATGGTTGCTTCTCACCAATCTGGGAAGGGTTATGAGGCCATCTCCAGACAATTTAAAATTCAGCATTCTATAGTGCAAAGGATTGTTTACAAATGAAGAGCCTTCAAGACTTTCAGAAGTGGGTGTCAATCCCACAAAGTCAGTCCATGTTCAGTCCATGTAATGCTCAGAGATATAAGGAAAAACTCAGCGTTCGTTCTGGAACAATAACAAGAGCTGCACCAGGTAACCTTCACAACAGCACAATCAGAAAAAACTGAGCAATTATGACTTTTATTTTTGCAATATGGCACCTGAACAACTTACGTTCTGGAACAATATAATTTACTGATGACACCAAGGCTGGAGATGTCTGATCATCATGCACAATGCCAAAAAAGGTTTAGTGACTTTATATAGCATCCATAATTCAAACTTCAATAACAGGATTTGGAGAAATCTCCAAACTCAATTTATGTAAGTTAGGCGAAGAGTCTGGGATTCTAAGTATCATTGTTGTTGTTTTTTAAACTCTTGTTTGGCTATTTTGACAGAGATTATCATTAATTATAAACATGTGCACATGATTTGAACTATATTTGTACTAACTTTGGGCTTGTTTTGTACAATAGTACACCTTGGGTATGTATACATCAAAATGATTTCCATATTAGTCATAAAAAAGTTGTATTTAAGAAAAAAAATAGCTAGAGCATGTCATTTTTTAGGGTCAACGTCCTGTTTAATGCTGACCGCATCTTCTTATATGAAGTCACAGAATGAGGTCATGTTATTTCTATCAAGCAGTTTTACTGAAAGTCTTTAGCACCATGAGTTTTGTTAAGCCAAAAAAAAAAGTTGAACAGCCCCAATTCACCTGATGTCCCAGTATCCCATAGCAACACCTCTGAGCCGGACATAGTGACAGTGTGACACAGAGTAAGTTGTGGGTTAGTTTGGTTTTCTAATATAATTTTTATAAATAATTAGATATACAAAAACAATTTGAGGTCATTCTAACACCACTACTGATCTTTTTCTTTGCTACATCTACACTTACTTCATACAAGTGTGTGCATGAGACTTGAGTGTGCATTATTGAGTTACCTGTGCCATTTAATTAAAGAATATAGCAGCCTTAATGGTGTCATTTTTGTCTGTAGAGGGCGTACTATCCATGCAGAGGTGCAATGTCCTTTTTTTGCTTTTTAGTTTTTTTTTTGGCCACAATGTATAAGTCTGAAACTGGTCTTACAAATCAAGCAACTATGCATCATTTATACAATTTGGCCCATATTTGCATTTTCTAACATGGTGCATATTACAGTACAGTTACAAGCTCACCCATCCAATGAGAAAAGATCGGAAATTGACACAAAATATGGCCCAAATCATTTCACTTCGCTTATCAAGCTAATCATGACTAAAAAAATTGCAAAAAATCTTTTAAAAAGTTCTGCAGAAAGAAAAAGAGACTTATTTGTCATTAGTGAACTTTATTTCAATGGAATATTATATAAACTATATTTAATGAGGAAAGTTACCATGAACCATGGCACCTTTACCCTCCTTTTGTGGCCACACACTCTCACTCACACTATCACTCACACTCTCTCATACACACACACAAACACACACACACACACACTAAGGTACAGACATTTGAGCTGATTGTACAGGAGAAGTTGAGTGATGAAAGGGCTTGTGGGTAGCATTAATATCACGTAAGATGCAGACAGGCAGATACATAGTGCTCATAGCAACAATAAAGCCAAAGAAGCCACATGCTAGTAAGCACATCACCCGATTAACACTCTCTGTCAGGAGCAACACACAGTTCACAGTTTGTTAAGAGGGTGCAGGGGCAGCGAAAAGTGTCATTCGTTGGCTGAAGAACATTCACTTTAATATCAACGTTTTGAACACAGTGAGCTTTTGTACGCAAAAGGTAAGAGTCTGTTTTTTTTTATTTTGCAGTCTTATAGTAACACATTATATAAAAAAAAAATTAACCCACATCCAAATAATAATATGATTGTTATGTATTATAATTAAAAAATAATAATAATAATAATAACTGGTTTACTGGGTGAATGAGGCTTTGTAGTGGTTTTGTGTCTATTCTCTAGAACAAGAAATTCAGATACGATTAGTGCTAACGTTTTTCATTTCTTTTTTTACTTGATCTTCTGTTCTTTTCATTATGAAATGTGTTAAAAAAATGATTGTATTTAGAGAAAGCCAATGAAACATAATGTTTCTGATTTGTTTAACTGTTTTCAAATACTTTTGCATATTAAATCTGTATCTGCTTATAAGGTATTTAAAGCTGTGATAAATTACACCCTCAACTCCTTCTTTTGCTACTCACACAGATATCTATTGATCGACCAGCGATAGTAAAAATAACAGTTAAGATGCAGAAAATCAAAAACTGAGATCTAAAACTTGATAATATTTTTCACCCTGTGCAGTGCATCAGAATTAATAATCGAAAGCAAGCCTTAACCTCCATCTCACACACACACACACACACACAAACACACACACACAAAATTACACAGCAAAAGTAATCTCACAATATTGTCCACAAACTGATAATCAATCTCCAACACATCCACTACTGAAAAGGAAAAATAACACTTTCTAGCTTTTTTTCTGTCACTATATCTGCAGTTTCTGTTCAAACCTCTTTATCGTAATAGTAGAACATGCTGCTACAACAGAAATGGTATGTGTTAAAAAAAAAAAGAAGAAGAGGAAGAAGAAGCTGGTGCATCTGTCAGGAAATTATCATCCTTTAATCCACATTCAAATCAAATGAACTTCAATAAATAAAATCAATATTGCGGTAATAAAGAGTATTATTCACATATAACGTTTGTGCCTTATTGCAAAGAATATGACATATGACCGATAATAACAATAACAACAATAATAATAATAATAATAATAATAATGTTTATTTAAGTGCATAATAAACAGATTTGTCATTTCAGCTCTCTTATAGCTCCTCATGGCTGTAGATGAAGGACAGAAAAGTGAAAGAGTTGAGCAAAACCAAGCTCTTTTGAAGCTGTGTGGTACAGAGTTAATGGCAGCATAGGTTTATTTTTGGCAGTTCAGCATGTGAGATCTTCATCTATACTTCTCCATGCAACTGCTTGTCATTTTTAGGCCTTTCGCTTAAGCAGGAGTATAATAGACCACAATTTTATTTGGGAAAAAAAAACAAAAAACTTTGACGATATCAAAAAATATCGAAAAAATATCATGTCGTGTTTTTTTTTTCTTTTCACTGTTGTAACCATCAGGCCATGCGGCATTCTAAGCGCCTTAACACAATTAGAAAGTGTGTGAGCATTATGCTGATTTGTTGATGGATTTATGGTACGTTTTTGTTGCTGGTGAGATTGCTGTTGCATTTGGTAATGATATTGTTAAAGTGTCTAAAACTGAAGAGAGATATACAATTCACATCTCTGTATGTGCAGTACCATAAATGCAGAGGCATGCAAAAGCATGACATCATGGAAATGTGTGAAAAGTGTGAATATTTATCAACTAGAGACTCTTTGTTGCAATAACCAAGCTGATGCTTCTGCAAAAAAAAAAAAAAATCTGCTACCAAAAAAACTAAAAGAAATTATTGATTTTGAAACCGCTGCATTATACTGGTTAAAGAAAATAAATGTTATATTACTTTTTATTGAATATAATATATTTTCCATGTGTGGTTAAACGTTGCTCACGTAGAAAATGAGAGAATGATCTTTTGTTGTGGAATGACCTTATGTGCAGTCTTACATGCAAGGAGCCTGATAT
Source organism: Hemibagrus wyckioides (assembly GCF_019097595.1). Classification (NCBI taxonomy): domain Eukaryota; kingdom Metazoa; phylum Chordata; class Actinopteri; order Siluriformes; family Bagridae; genus Hemibagrus; species Hemibagrus wyckioides. The sequence goes on from NC_080719.1 coordinate 22,007,218, forward strand.
GAATGTAAAAATAAATAAATAAACAAACAAATAAATAAATAAATAAATAAACAAACAAACAAACAAACAAACACTGTCTAATAAAGATCTCTGATTAAAAAGGCATGGCCTCACATCCTGTTAAGCAGCTCAGTCTTGCGAGACTTTATCGGAAGAATTGTTATATAACAATGAGAACAGATTTTTTAGTACATTGATTGTTTACTGAAACAGTAAATCAAGAACGTAAAAACGTCATTTCAATAGTGAATACTAACCATTTTTTTTGGTTTCATAACTACGAACCTCTCCCCCCTCCTCAGTTGTACTGCTAAATAAAGTGACTCATTTCGTGTGTAAGTGACACATGGGGGGGGGGGGGGTTGAATTTTACTGTGGTTTTCAAGGCCCACTTAAAAAGGAAATAAAGCTAGCACATTTGTTCACAGAGACTTTTGTTAATTACAGTAAGTTTTACTGACAGCATCAGATAGTATGCATTTTGTAGTGGTAAAGTTGTTTGAAGTTACTCAATTTTACATCATTAAAACCAAAAACGACCCACATCCAGAGAGCCACAACGCTTCCTATTTCTATCGCAGCTGACTGGTAAGTGAACTGGCAGTTAGTCAACAGCTTGACTAGGAAATGTAATGGTAGTAATGATGCATATGGGCAAAGTTGCAACATTTAGTTCGTGGCATTCGCATTACACTGATTATGGTGTCGCAGTGTTGTAACATTGTGTATTATTTTATTTTGGTGGACTCTGTGTTTTGTATTATGGCTTAAAATGCTATAGGGTAGTAATCAAATATGAATACATTGAATTGAACAGTTGTGATGTGTTCTAAATAAATACTTATACAGATCCTCACACTAGGGATTTGAATGACTGATTGATTGACTGATTGATTGATTGATTGATTGATTGATCGATCGATTTTATCTATCTATCTATCTATCTATCTATCTATCTATCTATCTATCTATCTATCTATCTATCTATCTATCTATCTATCTTTTATAACAAAGCTTGCCAGAAAGCCTTACGCTTTAAAAAAAAAAAAGTTTTAATTAATGTGTAACTCAGTGAACGAGTTGCGGAAGCTCAGAGGTTGGTTGCCAGATAAAAATCCTACTTCAGCTACAACTGAAAATACCACGAACCCTTCAGTCTGTTCACAAGTTTTACAAGTTTATCAGTAGTTACTCATTTCTGATTTGCATTACCTATCTCCAATAGATATCTGGATATTACAGACACAACCTTTTATAAAACACATAACTAGTTCATTAACATCATGTGAGGTTATATGTGTTGCATTGTTTGGGTTAACCTTGATTTAAATGCCACTTTAATGACATTTCTGTACAAACAAATAAACTTCTTATTTTACGTTGCTGCTCCATGTAGCTCACACAGACCGAGCAACTGTGCCTAGAGCTTGGTTATTTAATTATATAACCATTCCTCATGTAAATTGTCTCAGAAAATCATTGAGTAGATGATTTTTCGGATCCCTCTGAAAGGTAACAAACCTAAAAACCTAATTAAATCCCGTAAACAGTTATTAGATTGGTTATAATAAAAAGTTTCTAATTTGGTGAAATACACTAAAGCTTAAAAACATTTTGCAAAAGACAATTTGTTGTTATGTTTGTTTAGTGGTGTCCAGTATTTCAAGGGCAGTGTTATAGGGTTAACATTAAATAAAAAACAAAGCAAAAAATCTCATTTCGGGTAAAGACCACTTTCCTGAATATGAAAACAAATGTGAATATATTGAGTACTAAACAGATACAGATGCAGATAATATCATTATGTTCCACCCATAAAACATATTAATTGGGTATCAAAACAAAATGCAAACAAAAATTAATACAAATACAGACACATACTCGTTTTATTAATTTCTTTATTGCTTTTGCGGGTTTTTCTTAAGAATTTGGCAAGAATTTTATTTCTTCTTGTTGTATCCACAAGAAGAAATAAAATAAGTTTACATGGCGCTTGAAGGGCACAAGATTGAAGCTTGTGTGAAAGGTTGCCAGGTTTCAGCAAAAAAAGACTCAAAAACCACAAAAAAGACTTGAAACTATATTTATCTCAGTCTTTGAAAATATGATTTTCTTTATTTTCCTCCAAAAATAATCATTCAATTCACTATCTAAAAAAGAACCTGGGGGTGTTTTTTTTTTTAAATACACATATTCTAGCGTTCTTCCTTCTCAGAAAATCATACAGGCATTAGGAAATGCTTTTTAAAGTAACTCATTTCACACTTCAGCATCAACACATCCCAGCTGCCAGCATTCAGATCTTTCTGGAATGTACCATGTAAATCTGATCAAATGGTACATCATGAGGTCTCAGTTGTTTTCAACAATAAACCATAGAATTGGTAAAGGCATTGTTTGAAACCACGTTTTCCCAATCTCAGTATTTAAATCTTTTTATTTTTTCAGTGATTTACACTCCATTCATTTATGTAGACATTATCAGCACTTTATGAGACCTTCCCCAGTTCTCAGTATAATGACTAGTTGTTCTTTGTGTCATTAACATCAAAAGAAAAGGTTGTGTGCAGTAAAATTTACCCTAAAGCTAGATATCAAGCGTTTTCCTGGTAGCTTGATATGTATCTAGCTAGGGTGGTTTAGCTGGAGGTTGGCTATTTTTTCATTGCTAATCATTGGTTAGCTTGAGTTACAATTGCAGCAACTAAGTTCTTGCTTAGATGTTTTAGGTCTGATTCCACTACATCAACAAGTGGAGGCAAGAAAGCTGACAAATTGACTAAATGTAGTTTCTTAGCAATCATGTCTTACCAATGCTTTGGATCCATTTTTTCATTTCTGCATTTCTTCCTCCTCAGATAAATATGAAGTCTTCATGGTTACTACTTCTTTGTGATTTTCTTATGTGACTTATTTTAGTTTAGTTACATGAATCACACCTGGTCATTTTTAAAATAATGCATTTATTTTTAGCACAAATGAGGATTAATGAACAGGTAGACTAGAGACGAGAGGATGCACTCAGTGGCCACTTTAACACAAACACCTGTAAAGCTCATCATTCATGCAATTAACCAATCAGTGAATTAGGAGGCAGCAGTAAATACTTCAAACACAGATCAAGAGCTTCTGTTCATTTTAACATCATACATCAGGTTCCTCTGCTGTTAGTCAGGAACAGAGGCTACAATGAGCTAAAGCTCACCAAAACTTTGGAAAGATAATCTAGTCATCTTTGTTTTGTTTTTTTAATTATCCATTAACAATGAATCTGTGAGCGTATTTTTAAACCCTAGCAAGAAATAAAATATATTTCTCAAGAATATGTCGGTCGGACTGTTTCAAAATTTTAAACTTAAATTGTTTAAGGAAATTTTAATGGCTGGTGTCTGTCTGTCTGTGTAACGTACATATTGCACATCATTATTTGGTTGACAGTGAACTCAGGGGACACAAAACATAGTCTTCACTCAGTTCCAAATTTAGGTGAATGTGCTAATGCAATGGGAAGGAAGTACACCACACTAACTTCCATTTCTCATATGCTATGTGTCTTTCTATAAATCGATATATTTCCTACTGGTCTTCTTTAGGTATGTCTGCGTGATTCAGTGTGAGAGATTAGTGTGTTAGATTATGCTTTGGTTTTGGCAAAGCATTAATGAGGTGCATTATTAATTCTTTCACTGGAAGTTCCTCACAAGGTGTGTGTGCAGTATAAACTAGTCATAAACCATTGTAACATGTATTTACAGAGAAGCTGCAATGCTGTGAGATGTTCAGATGACTTCTCAAACCACAGGGGGGATTTCCTTTTTTTTTTTCATTGTATTTCTTGTTGCTCATGACAGACCATTACGGGAACATGCAGGTTAGACCTAACCTTATGAACCTCAACCTAATGGGTTTTTAGCCCAGCCAAGGCTTGGGCAAACGTGATGGTCTGTAGTCATTTTGAAATGCATCCAAATTTCTGCCTCCATAACATTTGAATCCTGTATCACTGCAAAATCCTTGTATGAGATGCGTATGTTTATGTCATAAAAACAGTATGTTTTGTGTTTTTGTTCTAGGTTTGCAGAGAGAGAAGTTGACTGAGCACCAAGTACCACATACAAATGCACTGACAGAATATTGAGCACTTCTGAAGTACAGGAGTTCTTCCATCTGCTGTTGTTGGGCAGAATGCAATCTGTGTTCTCATGTCCCGGGAGGGACGCTGAAAAAGAGTCCGAGGAGCCATCTCATAGAGCTCTAGGCCTGCGGCGCAAGCGAGAATTTACACCAGAGGAGAAAAAGGATGCCAATTACTGGGAAAAACGTCGCAAGAATAATGAGGCAGCTAAGCGTTCACGAGAGAAACGCAGGGCAAATGACTTCATGCTGGAGACCCGGCTGGTGGCTCTGAGTGAGGAAAACGCAGCTCTACGAGCTGAGATCCTGGCTTTGAACCTTCGATATGGCCTGCTCAGCTCTAGCTGTCCTTACTCATCGCATCAGCGGAGCTTCTTTCAGATGCATTCATACTTTGCTCAAACATCAAACACCTGCCCAGACAGAGAGCTTTGGGAAAGGGATAAAATGACTCAGGAGTCTTCTCAGTGGCCTGGATACCAGCAACCAACTGAGACCATAGCTGGACGTTATGGCTCAAACTTTGTTGCCACACACTCGTTTCCCATCAACAGGGCCTATTCTTACCTTCCAGATGTCCCTAGTTTTGTTCCCTCTACAAGCACACCTATGGTCTTAGCTCCCGTGTTCCCACCACTGTCTGCCTCTTACCCAGAAATCCCAGTGTTAAATCCAGTGGGTCAGAGAACAACAATACACAAGGAGGCTGAGCAGCAGCCTCCGGCCAGTGGTAGCGCTGTGCTACCTCACAAGCTGAGGCTAAAGAATCCAGTATCATCCAAGAAGAAAGAAGACAGAATCTCACCTACATCCCCACTCTCGTTATATGTATCTAGCTAAAGAAAGATGCTTGATATATGCTACATGGTGACATTCCAGTGTAAGAAATGACAGTGTTTAAAATAAAACCCCCACTTGAAAAATGTTTTTTTTTTTTAAATATGAAAGAATAAAATAGAATAAAATATGAATCTTTTCAATAAAAGGGAGCAACGTGTCATGATGGGTATCAATGCTGCTTCAATCGTGGCTTCAGGTTGGTGTCTGTATGGACTTTCCACATAGTGTTATCTGGGTCCTCTCGGTTCTGTCCTAAAACATGTGAAAATGAAGTATGAATGAGTTTGATTAAGTGTGTGATCCTGTGCATTCCAGAGTGTAATCCTGAGCTGCACCTTGGCTCTGGAGCCACTAAAACCCTGACCAGTGAGTGAAATAAATAAATTAATTAATTATATTCAATTTTGAGCATTTTGCTGTGTAAGAGGGTGGTCTGGCATAGGATCAGATAAGATGCTGGGATCATTTCTGATCATTTCTTACATACCACCAGTGAAATGTAAGGTTTTAAACATCACATTAGCAATGTTTTCATTATTATAAACAAGGATTCATAAGTATAAGTGAATTGAGAAATGTTTATTTTACACAATGAGCAATTTGGAACAATCTGTAGTTATCTGTACACTGAAAGGTTTTACCCTCCAAAACGTGCTGGACATGGAGTCACTTTAGGATTGGACAGCAACCCATTAGTAAGATTTACATTTCCTTAATTAAAAAGCTATTTGATATCATTTGGTTTTGTTGCTAGCACTAACAATGATTCAACTGCCTGAACAGGTCCAGAGTTAAAAATTGTTTGACTGATAGTGTAGGATAGTGTAGCTTAAGTTAGGTAGCTTCTAGACATTTTAGACTGAACGCTCATCTGCTGAACTTCAACAAGAAGCGTAGATACTGAACTTTCATCTGTTTGAAACTGAATGAACACACTGGACTTGTTTTAATGTTTATCCAATTAGTTCCTTTGATGTTTTTATTCAAATGGGTGCATATTGCTGGTCTGAAATATATAATAAATGAACAGAAAAAAATAATAAAACTCTTTTTGACTTCTGGTGTTATTTACAGGATTCAGAAATTCAGAAGATAAGATTATATAGAGAGATATCACCATTATGAGATCCAACAAATGTGATATAGATGGTTGTATGCTTTATAATGCATATTTGTCTTATCTTTACTGTTATCAGTCATCTTTTTTACAGGCGTGTCTGTTAGGGCTCTTGCTAGCAGCAATAAAGCAACAGGAATCAACAGGCTGTGTTGTGGTTTAGTAGTGTTAAGAGAGTGGCTACAAGTGAAGTTTCAGTGGCATGAAGAGGTGTGTGTGCGTATGTGTGCATTTGTGCGTGTGTGCATGGTGGGGGTCTTGGGGATGTAGATAGGAGGTGGGGGGGATGGTGTTTCTCAGCATTTATGAGTCACCAGTCACCAAAACAACGCACCGCACATGAACAAAAAAAGCAAACTGCTTCCACTAAACTCAGGCTTCCCTCACTAGATCTTTGATTTATTATGAATGTGTTCTATAACAAGTTCATTGTGATAATAAGTTCGAACATAATGTGCTGCTGCAGAATGCAGAGCCTGATGAGAAGTAGCCTGTTGAAGGTGTGAGCAGAGTTTTATTTAACGATTAAATGTCAAGTGAAATATGAAATCAGCTCTAAAGCGCTGTTTAATAAAATGTAGGAAACAAGTTTGCAGGAACTAAGCAGGAACAAACAAATGGTTTGTTTGTTACTCCTGTGAAGCACAGAGCTACTAGTTCATTATTCACTTAGCACGTCAGGAGGAGTTCACTATTATGCAGAAATTACAGTGTTACATTTTTTTCCCCTGCAGAGCTACTAGTTACAAAACTACTGTATGGTTCATATATAACAAAAACTGCTGAGTGTAGAAAATATATTACTCTTGAGTAATGAAACCTGCTGCCTAACCAACAGAAAAAACCCAGAACCCAGGAACTGAGAACAGGATGAAAAAGCAGGAACACATGCACAGTAAACACATGCTCAGTATATCTTTCGGTATGTGAAAGCACTTCGAGTGTGTGAGTGTGTGAGTGTGAAAGCGTAAAATCAGGTGTGACTGGTAATCATGTGAATGTGAAGGTGGCAGTGCAAAGTCTATGTTGGCCCTGTTTGTAGGTCATGGTGTCATCTGTGAAACTGAGTAATAATAATCTGAATAAACAATTATATTAGCACAATGCTTGCTTTTGTGAAAAAATATATATTTACATATATATAAAATTGTAGCAAGTGGTAATCTCTGTGCAGACCAAACCACAGGTGCGTAGTTCTCACTATCTTACAAAGAACACTAAACCAACCACAGATTAACATAATATTAAAATGTCATGGTGGTATCTTACTGCTAAAACTGTGAAGAGTGTTCTAATCCTAACCTCTCTCTCTCTTTCTCTCTCTCTCTCTCTCTCTCTCTCTCTCTCTCTCACCCATCAGGAGTGTTTTAGTATGTTTTAGCCATCAAACTCTCTACTTGATGCATTTTATACACCGATCAAGCATAACATTATGACCACCTGCCTAATATTGTGTTGGACCCTCTTTTACAGTCAAAACAGCCCTGACCCGTCGAGTCATTAAATCCACTAGATCCTTAAAGGTGTGCTGTGGTATCTAGCACCAAGATGTTAGCAGCACATCCTTTAAAGCCTGTAGATTGCAAGGTGGGGCCTCCATGGATTGGACTTGTTTTTCCAGCACATCCCACAGATGCTGGATTGGATTGAGATCTGGGGAATTTAGAGGCCAAGTCAACATCTCAAACTGGTTGTGCTCATCAAACCATTTCTGAACCATTTTTGCTTTGTGGCACGGTGCATTATCCTGCTGAAAGAGACCACAGCCATCAGGGAATACCGTTTCTATGAAAGGGTGTACATGGTCTGCAACAATGCTTAGGTAGGTGGTACGTGTCAAAGTAATATCCACATGGATGGCAAGACCCAAGGTTTGCCCAAAGGCTGACACTGCCTCCACCGGCTTGCCTTCTTCCCATAGTGCACCCTGGTGCCATGTGTTCCCCAGCTAAGAGATGTACATGCACCTGGCCATTCATGTGATGTAAAAGAAAACATGATTCATGGAGTTACTGCTCCATGAGAAACAAGTGTAGGAGAAGTTCCCAAGGGAACTCAATGCCATGACTGATGCTATGGGAACACTTTGATGAGGAAGTTGTATCTGAAGCTGTGTGTGCACGCACGCCAATTTACTAGCTTAGCAAGTCCATATAAGGGCACCTAGAGCACATCACTCCAGCTTTCTTTGTCTTCAGGAAGTGCTCTGTGTATGTGTGTCGATTGTTTGTCCTGTCTGTCTAGACGAGAACAAGACAGGAGATCTATGGCGTCTAAGAGTTTTAAGAGGTGTATACATCCATGTCTCTGTTTTATCACGGAGGATGACACACAATCTTTGTTTTGTTTGTTTAAGAGAAGAGCATGTCCAGTTGGCTCTCGAGGGAGCCGGCTGCATGCATTGCGGGAGGTTTCCTCTCCGTAAGCTCTGGTCCCACTTGGCTGTATTTTCCAGCTAGGCTTCTGCGCCTCACAGATTAGATCATGGGGTTCGCAGGTTGAGTTGGCGGAAGCAGAACAAGAGACGGGTCCTTCCCTTTCTCTTGTCCTCTCCCCTGACTCTGATATCTCCAGTTTGGTTTCGGGAGCTCACGCTGCAGTTTCTCCCGACCTGGAAGTGGATATTTCATTGTCCACGTCAAGTTCTGAGGAGCTCGACATGGGCGAGGAGGGCAATTCCTCCATCATTCTGCCACTGCAGTCAGTGGCATTCAAGGAGCTTCTTGATGTTTTAACGTGAGATGTCGGCAAAATTAGCCTGAAGAGGAAGTTAAGAAGTTACTCTCAAACTAAATCGCACATCAGGCCTGAGGACTGGTTTGTGACAATAGACCTCAAGATACCTATTTTCATATAGGTATTCTGCCAAAACACAGGAAGTTCCTCAGGTTTGCCTTCGGGGACAAAGCATACCAGTATCATGTTCCTCCTTTTGGTGGTATTCCCTCACTCATCCAGTCCCTCTGGGCCTGGATGCTCTGGTACAGTCCTGGCCGAGGCTGCATCTGTACGCCTTTCCCCCGGTAGCTCTGCTTCTTCTAGTGGTTCCCCGCTGGCCCACTCGAGTTTGGTTTGTGGCCCTTGTCTCCCTCCTAGATCGTGCTCCTTGGGAGATTCCTCTCAGAAAAGATCTCCACTCTCAGGGGGGGGCAATCTTACACCCCTGCCCTGAGATGTGGAAGTTGAGGGGGACCAGTTCCGAGAGGCAGTTCCTAGAGGCAGACCTCTCATCGGAGGTAGTAGAGACTCTGCTGAATGTCAGGGCTCCCTCCACTAGGAAGCTGTATGCTCTGAAGTGGAGGCCACCAGACACCTGTGTAGGAGTTATTGCTCCACTAGACACCAGTGTAGGAGTTACCGCTCCACCAGACACCAGTGTAGGGGTTGCTGCTCCATCAGACGCCAGTGGAGTTACTACTCCACTAGACACCAGTGAAGTTACTGCTCCACCAGACACCACTGTAGGGGTTGCTGCTCCACCAGACACCAGTGTAGGAGGAGTTACTGCTCTTCCAGACACCAGTGTAGGAGGAGTTACTGCTCAACCAGTGACCAGTGTAGGAGTTACTGCTCTTCCAGATACCAGTGTAGGAGGAGTTACTGCTCCATGAGACACCAGTGTAAGAAGTTGCTACTCCACCAGACACCAGTTTAAAAGTTACTGCTCCACCAGACACCAGTGTAGGAGGAGATACTGCTCCACCAGACGCCAGTGTAGGAGAACTTACTACTCTACCAGACGCCAGTGTAGGAGGAGTTACTGCTCCACGAGATGCCAAGGTAGGAGAACTTACTACTCTACCAGACACCAGTGTAGGAGGAGTTACTGCTCCACGAGATGCCAATGTAGGAGAAGTTACTGCTCCACCAGACACCAGTGTAGGAGGAGATACTGCTCCACCAGACACCAGTGTAGGAGGAGTTACTGCTCTTCCAGATACCAGTGTTTGAGGAGTTACTGCTCCACCAGTGACCAGTGTAAGAGTTCCTGTTCCACCAGATACTAGTGTAGGAGGAGTTACTGCTTCACCAGACACAAGTGTAGGGGTTACTGCTCCACCAGACACCAGTGTAGAAGGAGTTACTGCTCCACCAGACACCAGTGTAAGAAGTTACTGCTCCACTAGACACCAGTGTATGACATACTGCTCCAACAAACACCAGTATAGGAGGAGTTACTGCTCTTTCAGACACCAGTGTAGAAGGAGTTACTGCTCCACTAAAGACCAGCGAAGGAGTTGCTTCTCAACCAGATACCAGTTTAGAAGTTACTGCTCTTTCAGACACCAGTGTAGAAGTAGTTACTGCTCCACCAGACACCAGTGTAGAAGTTACTGCTCCACCAACACCAGTGTAAAGGGAGTTACTGCTCCATGAGACACCAGTGTAGGAGGAGTTACTGCTCCACCAGACAGCAGTGTAGAAGTTACTGCTCCACTAGACACCAGGGTAGGATTTATTGCTCCACCAGACACCAGTGTAGAAGAAATTACTGCTCCACCAGACACCAGTGTAGGGGTTGCTGCTCCATCAGACGCCAGTGGGGTAACTACTCCACTAGACACCAGTGAAGTTACTGCTCCACCAGACACCACTGTAGTGTAGGATTACTGGGTTGCTGCTCCACCAGACACCAGTGTAGGAGGAGTTACTGCTCTTCCAGACACCAGTATAGGAGGAGTTACTGCTCAACCAGTGACCAGTGTAGGAGTTACTGCTCTTCCAGATACCAGTGTAGGAGGAGTTACTGCTCCATGAGACACCAGTGTAAGAAGTTGCTACTCCACCAGACACCAGTGTAGGAGGAGTTACTGCTCTTCCAGGTACCAGTGTTTGAGGAGTTACTGCTCCACCAGTGACCAGTGTAAGAGTTCCTGTTCCACCAGATACTAGTGTAGGAGGAGTTACTGCTCCACCAGACACCAGTGTAGAAGGAGTTACTGCTCCACCAGACACCAGTGTAAGAAGTTACTGCTCCACCAGACACCAGTGTAAGAAGTTACTGCTCCACTAGACACCAGTGTATGAGACACTGCTCCAACAAACACCAGTATAGGAGGAGTTACTGCTCTTTCAGACACCAGTGTAGAAGGAGTTACTGCTCCACTAAAGACCAGTGAAGGAGTTGCTTCTCAACCAGACACGAGTGTAGAAGTTACTGCTCCACCAGACACCAGTGTAGGAGGAGTTATTGCTCTTTCAGACACCAGTGTAGAAGTAGTTACTGCTCCACCAGACACCAGTGTAGAAGTTGCTGCTCCACCAACACCAGTGTAAAGGGAGTTACTGCTCCATGAGTCACCAGTGTAGGAGGAGTTACTGCTCCACCAGACAGCAGTGTAGAAGTTACTGCTCCACTAGACACCAGTGTAGGATTTATTGCTCCATGAAACACCAGTGTAGAAGAAATTACTGCTCCACCAGACACCAGTGTAGGACGAGTTACTGCTCCACCAGACGCCAGTGTAGGAGGAGATACTGCTCCACCAGACGCCAGTGTAGGAGGAGATACTGCTCCACCAGACGCCAGTGTAGGAGGAGATACTGCTCCACCAGACGCCAGTGTAGGAGGAGATACTGCTCCACCAGACGCCAGTGTAGGAGGAGTTACTGCTCCACCAGACGCCAGTGTAGGAGGAGTTACTGCTCCACCAGACGCCAGTGTAGGAGGAGTTACTGCTCCACCAGACGCCAGTGTAGGAGGAGTTACATTATGCTAAACACTGCCACATCAACAAGTTCATTGATATTGAAGCCAAAATGTTCAACATTTTATAGAATAACGTATTGAAGGGGTGGAATAGACTTGACTATCTTAGTAAAACACAGCAAATTTATTTGTTAACTGTACCTGGCTATGTTTAGCCAAGTTAACCTTTTTCTTTGCTAGTGTCAGTTTAGCATCAATTCCAGAAGCTTCGGTAACCAGCTAGGCAGCAATTTATTTATATTTTTACACAATTAACTAAATAAGATTTTGACTGTTTATCTATATATTAACTTCATTATAATTTCTCACCCATGTTGTGTTGTGTAAATCCAATGATTCCTAAGTCAAGCTAGCACAGAAAGTAATGTCTTATCAAGGCAAACAAAGCAATATAGTCAAAATCTGTAGTTGCTTGGCCAAATCAATTTCTCTGAAGGCCGACATACTGATACTGTGAACTGATTTAACTTTGAGGATTTTGTGTAAAATCTTGCCTGGTAGTCCCTCTTCCAGCCACCAGAGGCCAGACACACCTGGGTTTACATATTAAAAACTATGGGTATTAAACTGTGGTGAGGTAGGGTGCTGCGGTGCTAGAAACTGATGATACCGATAAAACTGTAATTTTCAATGCACCAATACTTGCGATAAGTGTGATACGCTCATGCTTTTTGGCCGGATGTTAGACAGCAGTCAGAGCAGTTCACACAAATTTGTTGTTTAATCATTTGAGGCATAATTTACAATCAACAAATGATGCTATATCAAAAAATTGCAATTTAAAAACTTTACAGTTCCACAGATGTAGAAAATAACATGCCAGTAACAGGCGAGTATGACATTTTATCTAATTAATCATTCTGTTCCTCCAGCAATAAACCTCAGAAGTCAACAAACATCAGTGGCCCCAAGAGTTAACTCTCAGTGTCGGTCCCAAGCCTGGATAAAATGGGAGGGTTGCGTCAGAAAGGGCATCCGGCACAAAAACCTGTTCCTAATTAAAGCATGCAGACCAAATGATCCGTTGTGGCAACCCCAACCAGGGAGCAGCCAAAAGAATAACAACAAATGTGATATAGCAAAAAAACATCCTGTCTTTGTAATGTCAATGCTGTGTCCTGTTTTCTTCACTTGTTGATGATGGCCTTCATGGTGTTCCACAGTACATGTAAGCTCTTTGTGGTCCAGCAGTCGGATGAAATCAAGATGTTGTCAAATAAAATCCTCCAGAAACAGACCATCTTTATTTGGGGTTAATCAGAATCACCTGGTATAGGATCATTGCATTTAACAGGAGTTTGCATGTGACTGCTTAATTCTGAGCACAGCCACCTGCACCATTAGAAAAGGGTGTGCACATGTCTGAAACCAGTGTGTAGACTTATTATATCCACTGCACCTCCATCTCATGAATCTATTTGATTAATGTGCAAAAATGTATAGAAATTAGGCACAAATATTGAATGGTGTATAAAGAAGTGCAAAACACTACTCCCCTCATAAAACTTTCTATATAAATGTCTAAATGGAAATGGAATCATTTCAATGTGACAGCAAGTTTAGTACTCATACATCAAATAAACTCCCTTTGAAAATTTGAGTTTGCATGTTCTATGGATTGTACCTTTGTTCCGCAGTCTGACCCCTAAAATTTTGCTGAAACAAATTAGGTTTTTCAAAGATATTTTTCCTTGTATGTATTTAAATTTTTTTATATTTGAAACAACAATTTAGTTGGAATGTTATTATGAAATTTGAATCTGTCTGCACCTGATCAGCATCCCTAAAGACCCCTTTGACCCCACCTCTAATCATATAACCAAAAGAGTTTTTTTTTTTAAATGACCCTGTTTTGAAGTCATAACATCAGGATGCGTTGTTAAAAAGTAGGCAAAGATGAGCAAATATACCTAAGAGAGGCTACTTCTGTAGACTGAATTCATTCTTGACTGTGTGCCCTAACATCAAAGATGTCTATGCAAAGTGCATCTCAGTGATCAGTTTAGTGCAGACAGATTAAAACAACACCACATCATCAACACCAACAGCTCGAAGCAGCTATATGTGCTGCAACACATGAAGCAGAGCTTCCTCTCCTTTCAAACAGATGGGAAACAGAACAGAAGATCACAGTGTCAAAAAATAGCAATGTAAGTATGCTTTAGAAGAGCATCAGAAGTATTTTTTGGAGCACAAACAAACCACACTGTAACAGTGTGTGCAATCTTATACACCACATCTCAGGTTACTGAAGCATTCTGTGCCATATCCCTCTCAGTGAAATATGACCTTGCTGCTGTTGGGTCAGAGATGAAGCTTGGTCTCAGAGAGAAGTTCCCAGGTGTCCAAAAATTCTCTTCATGGACCAATAGAGGAAAAAAAATTTTTTTCTATTGTCAGCACATTAGTACTTTATAGCGCAGTCATTAGGAATTTTCTTGAAGCAGGTTATTTAAAGATGTGAAGATCCAGCAGATGGAGATGGAAAACTGCAGTAACCAGGGCTTCTGACTTCTGACATTCCATCTATCCTCTTTAGCAGCTGGAGCCAGGAGCTGTAAATGTTAACTTCATGCATAAATAAGGCAAAAACCAAGCATTTCCAATGTGCTTACAGAATGAACAGAACCAGATTCTAGTGTTACTAGCCTGTTGTTGGACAGGTTAAGTAAGCGTATCTGCTGCAGACCGCCAAGACCTCCTTAAGCCTGCATGCACATCAAGTTGGTGCCAACAAGGTGTAAGTCTGAAGGAATTGACCAGATCATGCAAAGAACAGATTCAGACTGGATAAATGGATAAGATTAGGGCACCAGATGGAACTTTAGTAATGTTGGTGCTGGTAATGAAAAGCCAGGATAAACTGAAGCCTTGGAAACCAGCACTTCTGGCCACAGATGGTGGGCATGATATGGCATACATCGGACAAGGTCCTACCCCTAATGTAGAATTCATGTATAGCCCCTTCAGTATCTTGTCTGTGAGAAGATGGCTGTGTAAATAATGACTAAATAAATCAACCCAAGTCAGGTGCTCTTTATTTATTTTTCTAAATGACAAATGAAGACAAAGAGATGGTTCTGCAAATTTAAGTAATGGTCATTGATGAAGTTTCTACCAAGTATTTTGCTGTGAATTAAAAAATTTTGACTTCAGAAATTTCCTTTAAAAGCATATTGGAATGTGGCAAAATACTGGCTGGATAGAATTTGTAATCCAAACAAAGCTGATGATATTTAAGGCACTGTATATACAGTACATATACATAGTTTACCTTTTTTGCAATGAAAAGACATCAGTAGTTTGGGGTACAACTCGTGCAATGTTATAAGAAAATTGGATGATATGTTTTACTGAGCATTTCGAATAACTTGCTGCGGATCTTCGGGAGACTTTCACCATCACACTTGCTTCATTGATTCTTTACTGACATGCAAACATTTTTTCTGTAACTTTTCATTTTATGTTGGAAACGTATTGTTTGGAAATATTTTTGTAGTGACTCAATAATGCAGAAATCATAAAATAAACATCTACAACAAACTTGTACTAAAAACACTGGCTATATAGGAGATGTTCAAACAGAACTTTTGCGTATAAATATACATTACATGTGAACAAAGTTCCACAACCTAGAACACAGGCCCTGATTTACTAAAGGTTTGTCTGTGACAAACTTTTTCACAAAACAGCTTATTCACAAAACATACAATTATGTCTACATATAATTTTTTGCATCTTGTTTTTTTTCCTGACCACTGCATAATACTCACAATCATGCATACAGAATCTGTGGCACGTGTATGTTTAGTCTTCCAAAGGATCATTGAGATATAAATTCAACCTGTCTATCCTACAATTAGCACATGCAATTTTATTTGCAAGTTATTACCATAGATAGTAGTCACCTGCGACCCCACTAACTTCACAACAAGAAGGACACACAAATTATCAAAATGCACACATATAAACGCTTTATTTGAGGTCTTAGTAAATCAGGGCATAAATGTATTGCTGGTATAAGTTAAGTGTCTCTTTAGAATGTTGTGCTAATGGTAGGCAAACTGTTTATAAAACATACAATTATGAAAAAAATACTGAAAAAACACATACATCATATAGATCTTCTGTGTAACACCTAGTTACCAGTTGTACACAGAAGACACCTTTGAGAAGACCTTTGATTTATACCTCTATATCATTTTCATATTGAATTTTCGAGCCCCGCCTTGGCCTCCACTGGTTGACGGGCCATCCACCTTTCTGAAAGAGTACTCCATTGAAAAGTTGTTTTTGTGCTGTCCACGTCCACGACTCCACACAAACAAAAGCAAGAAGCAGAATATGACCACACCCAAAAAAGTTATACAACCCATTGCTGTGGAGACCAAAATGGTCTTGAGGTCTAATGTGAACTTTAGGAAGACCCGTGTGTCATTCAGATTACTGTCATTGAGGTCACCTACATAGGTGCGATTTGCTAAAAGACCGGCATCCAAGGGAACCCCAGTGACAGTTAATGTGGCAAAGTAGGTGTCATTGCCACCTGCATTGCTGGCAATGCATATGTAGGTTCCACTATCTGTTACTTGGACATAGTGGATTTCTAAAGTGCCCTCTGGCAACACTATAAGACGACCAGTGCTTCTAGTAGTGATCCGGCGGCGCTGAGGTGAAATCCAGAAGATGGTTGGAGTTGGGTCTCCATCTGCTTGACAATAAAATGATACAACCTGACCCTCACGTGCAGATAGCTGTTGTAGTTTGCGGTTGCGGATTTTCGGTCGCTGGCATGTGAAGTGGTCAAGGAGTGCTGAGTCAGAGAAGGCGCTGAGAGCTTTACCTTGCACCTCAACCGGTCTTGCACAAACTGGGAATTTGCCGTCGAAGTTAAGGGTCTTCCGACGCTGCAAGATCCACAACAAACGGCAGTCACAGGACAGAGGGTTACCATCAACCCGAAGCATTTCCAAGGTGTTTACAGAGTGAAAAGAGCCTTCTTCTAGTGTTGCTAGCCTATTGTTGGACAGGTTAAGTAAACGTATCTGCTGCAGACCTCCAAGGCCATAAGGCTGCACGCACATCAGGTTGGTGCCCACAAGGTGTAAGTCCTTCAAATTAACCAGATCACGCAAAGCCCAAGATTCAAGGACAGAAATGGGATTGTGGGACAGATTCAGACTGGATAAATGGATAAGATTACGAAGTGCACCGGATGGAACTGTAGTAATGTTGGTGTTGGTAATGAAAAGCCAGGATAAACTGAGGCCTTGGAAACTATATGGGGAAATGTACTCTAAAAATGGCCAGTGGTCAATCTCAAGACCCCGCAGTCCACCTAGCTTATGAAAGTTCTGCTCCTCTAATGAGACAATATTGAGGTAGCGTAGTCGTAGTGACACCAAGCCACGGAGATAGGAAAGAGCTTGTCCTGAGATAGAGGTCAGGTTGCACCTCTCAATAGTAAGTTCTCGTAAACCAGTCAAGCCCAGGAATGCCTTGTTTGATATATACACCAAATCATTGTCGCCCACCTCCAATTGTTGGAGCCTCCGAAGATCTTGGAAAGTAAAATCCACCAATATGACCAATTTATTTCCACTCAAGTCCAAAACTGTGAGATTGGCAAGATGTGAGAAGGCACCCATTGGCACCAGCTTCAACTGGTTGGCACGCAGGCGTAACACACGTAGATTAAGCAAGCTGGAAAAAGCATTGGGCTCAAGCACACTGATGAGATTCTCACTAAGATCTAAGTCCTCCAAACGTGTGTAGGCTTCCAAGTCACCATGCTCAACCCAACGCAACTGGTTTCTACTCATGTCTAGCGATCTTGTGTCAGCTGGAGTTCCATTTGGAAAAGAATTCAGGTGCTTGTTCTGACAATTCACAGACTTTCTCTGGGGTACACAGTCACAGGCTTGTGGACAACCTTGGCAATGGCATACTGGAGCTGTGATCTGAAGCAGTAGAAGGCCCAGCAAACCCAAGGCAGTAATGCCCGCCATGCCCTTTATCTTCCTTATTCAGGTTGGATCACTGCACCATATACCTAGAGACAAAACCACATTAACACTATTAACACCATCTGCTTTTCCAACATATTCAAAACAAACTATCATCTACAAAACATTTTGAAAGACTAATATTAAAGACTGGTATGATGATATAAGTTAGGCAAGATGGCAAGTAACCAAATAAATATCTAAGTAGTGTATTGTCAATATTACAGTGTCAGCCAAAAATCTGAGACCACTGTTAAAAAACATCAGTCAATTCATCAGCAATGCAGCTTTAAATATCCTCATATAACTCTTATAGAACACATTTATCTTAATGAGATGGATGGGAAAGAGATCAGGGTCAGCGGATGTTGTAAAAAGATACAAGCTATTTTAAACTGCTTATATGTTTTATTTCACACTTTTTTGAGAAACCCAATCATTTCATTTTTAAAGGCCTCACTAAAAAGAGGTTATGCTGCTCCATTGCTTTCTGTCAAGGTTATATAATGCAGAATGAACATTTTAATGCACAAGTGACTTGAGGTTTGTCCAAATCTGGCTTGGAATGCATTAACAAAATGTCTGTTAAATCAAGGTGTTTTGAAAAAGAGCACATTCAAAATTCAACATGTGCCACAACCATCAAATCTTCAAAGATGGCTAGCTCAGAGCCTGTAGCAGTTAACAACCCAGAGCCTGTAGCAGTTAACAGCCCAGAGCCTTCGCCATGCTGCTGAGGCCATAGACAAAGCTACAGACATTGCATCCTCATGCTCCTCTGGTGGGTTCTGTTGAAAGTAAAAGCCTGGGGGTGTGTAAGTCAAACACAGCATACTCGAGAGGCTTGATGCTCAGGCAGTGAGCTCAAAACTGTTGCTTACCATCTGCTTCCAAGAGATATAGACACTGACAACATGAGCACAATTCCACTCAGTATGCAGCAAACAAACTGTGGAGAAGACTCTGTGAAGATCAGTACATGATATGACAGTGTAAAACCACTGAACCACAGGCCTGCTAATCAGCTTTGAATGGCAGAATACCTGTATCTCCACCTGTGGTCACAAGCTGTAAATCAGATAGCTGCAATTCAGATTACTGTGGTTCAATGTGTGTATGAGGTAAGAAGAAGAACGGTGACAATTGGCCGCATTATTCATTGCAACTATTGCTTTATTTCTTTAAGAGCACTTTTCATTCATTCATTAAATCACTCACAAATCCTACATTTTAAAATTCATTTTATTTAACCATGTTGTTGATGTAATGAATCCATTTAATCAGACAATGACATTTGTTCAGTGTTTGAAACATTTAGTTCATTTTCTGCTGCAATTTGTGAGGACGTTAACTAACAATGAACAAAGAGCTGTACTAAATTAACAAAAAAAAACAGGATAAGTATTTAAGTATTTAACTCACCTGTTTGTGCAAAGGCAAATGTCACAAAGTGACCTGTCACCATTTGAGCCAAAACACCTCGACTCACCTCTCCTTCAAAATTGCAAAAAGTTTCCTACTTTAACGATTGAGCTTTGAGAGATGAGGCTTCAGAGAGACCCCCTTCCTCAACCCTCTCCATCTTTGGTAACCCAAACACATGACCTGCTTCTTGTTTAACCTTGTATCGGGTAACACAGAGGGCCGTTCACTCAACACAGGTCTTCATAACACACTACTGGGGTGCACGATTGTTATTAGACAGTAGCTGCAACACAATGGTTTAGATTCCATTACCATAAAAAGGACTCACTCAGGCTTTGGCCACAGAAATTAAAATTCCTTTTTTGTACCCTGCCAACTTTCTCCAACCCCACTGAGCATATACAGTGTATGGACTTTTAAAAGGTTTTCACTATTCATTACTTTCATGCATAATCCATTACTGCTAATGAATAATGGTTTTGCTTTACTGTCCCTAAATCTACCCTAAATGTGGCCACTAAAGACAATTTTATTTACTTTTGTGAATTTTATTATCACCTTTACTGGAATAGAACGATGGGAAATCGCAGTCGGTAACAGAAGACCCTGAAGCTTCATTCATTAAGAAAGAACTTAATAATTCATTACATCATTGTATTCAACATATGGGGCACTTGGCTGAGTGCCAGTACCTGCTATTCTCTACTAGGACCTGAAACTAGCCGAGAGCATGAACACCAAGTCAGTGAAGTGGAGAAAATGAGATTAATGATCATGCATCATTTTACTTCTTAGGTACTGAGCAGGGATATGCAAGGTGGTCAGTGTGAAGCACATTTGCCTGAATTTACTAAACAAAACTAAATGAAGCATCATTCTTAATGTATTTTTAATCACTGAATATTTCTGAAGCAAATGAAACTCAGCAGTCTGAAGACGTTCTCCAAGATGGAACCCATTGGATGCAACATTAAAGGCAATGGGTACTCATGCCAAAAATGTATTTTATTTTCTTGCTTGTTATTAACTGTTTATTAATGTTTGTAGTATGTTTTCAGGGCATAATAATTCTATTCTTATTATGTATTCATTTTGCCTTCTTATATTTTATTTTATATATATATATATATATATATTATTATTATTATTATTATTATTATTATTATTGTTATGTTTGCGGAATAAAATTTAGCATGCAGAGCAAACTGTAGGTCGTACTGACGTGAGATTTCCTCAGTAGGTGAAATCTCCCAAGGGAGATTTTTGTACTATAACCCAGTGTTTAACATTTTGGCCACTATTTCATATTCAAGTTTTAAATCCATAGCAAGTTTGGCAATTAAGCTCCGTCCACTTCGATTTTGAGATAATGTGCCTAAAATGCAAACTTTTCCTACTGGTCCTAGAATATTTGGCATATCTTCACATACTTGAAAAAATATCAAATTGGGTCATACATAAGGTTTAAGCAGCTGTGGGCATCTGTGAGCGCAGTCAAGCCCAAATTTGGTGTCACTGATGTGCTGTGAGTGATTTACCAGTAATGGTCGTATTGCTTTAAACCATAGCCAACTTCAGCCAGTCGGCTTTTGGAAGACATTTTAAAGCCTAGTCATTGAGTTACAACCGTGTACTAATTTATTGTCCTTTTAAAAAAAAAAATTAACAAGAAGAGGCTTCACACAGCCCTGTTTAGGATGTGTGCCTGGGCCCTGTGTATCACCTATTGTGGCTATTGCTATAAAATATTATAAATATATACATTATTATTGCACAGATGCAATTTTTGGGGTTTCTTTTCCAGAACAATACAGGGGCCCCTACTGACAGTTTGTCCTCAGATGTTACTGAGATGCTTATATCATTAATCCTCAATCTACCCATCCAATTTCTCAAGCACCTATCCTGCACAGGGTCATTGGAAACCTGGGGTGTATCCCAGGGGTACAAGGAGGTGGAAAGGAGCACCAATCTATCACAGGGCACAATATCACACACACACACACACACTATGAAAAATTTAGACATGCCAATCATCTTACTCACACCACTTTGGACCAGTTAAATAAGTGGATAACCCAGAGGAAACCCCCGAAGCACGGGGAGAACATGCCAATACGCAAGGCAGAGACGGGAAAACCCCTAACCCTGGCAGCCTGAAGCAAACCTGCTAACCACTAAGCCACTGTGCCTCCTTTTCTCAAGACTCAGACATGCCACAATATACATACAGGAGGTAATTGTTTTAAAAAGCAAGTGTATTTTAATATATGATTATACAAGGGGTGATATAAAGAATCTGCTTTTCAGTTTTCCTAATCCAAACTATAGACATATACAGTTAGATTATATACAATCTGTCATCCAACTTTAGGATAACTGTCTAAACACATTTTCATTATATTCTTCATGCTAGATATAAAGCTAGAGCATACAACAGAACAGGGTGTGGGTTGTATACCAAGTTGTTTCTGTCTCACTAATTAGGATAAATGGCATTGCAAATGTGCACTGGGACATTAAATACAACATCACTGGGACATTAAATACAACATCACTGGGACATTAAATACGACATCACTGGGACATTAAATACGACATCCCTGGGACATTAAATACGACATCACTGGGACATTAAATACGACATCACTGGGACATTAAATACGACATCACTGGGACATTAAATACGACATCACTGAGACATTAAATACGACATCACTGAGACATTAAATACGACATCACTGAGACATTAAATACGACATCACTGGGACATTAAATACTACATCACTGGGACATTAAATACGACATCACTGGGACATTAAATACGACATCACTGAGACATTAAATACTACATCACTGGGACATTAAATACGATATCACTGGGACATTAAATACTACATCACTGGGACATTAAATACTACATCACTGGGACATTAAATACTACATCACTGGGACATTAAATACTACATCACTGGGACATTAAATATGACATCACTGGGACATTAAATACGACATCACTGGGACATTAAATATGATATCACTGGAATATTAAATATGACATCACTGGTATATTAAATACGACATCACTGGTATATTAAATACGACATCACTGGGACATTAGATACGACATCACTGGGACATTAGATATGACATCACTGGGATATTGTAACGGGCACGCCGGCCCCAGCAACACGTTCCCGCTCTCAATCACCAGAATACTAATCACGTCACCTGCACCCAATCATCTCGGTGCCTATTTAAAGCCCCCTCTCGCTAGCGTCAGCGGCGAGTATTAAGACTGTTTGAAGTAGTACCTGCCTGTCTGTGATCCTTTTCAGTTACGCTTTGCCTGCCTGTCTACCAGTTTTGCCTTTTTACCTGCCTGTTTAATAAAAGTTCACTTCACCTCGTGCCTCTGGAGTGTGTCCTTACAGAAATACTCGCCCATTTAAAAAAAAAAAACATAACATTAAAGGAAGACTCACCTTAAGATGCAAGCCCTGCATTCTGACGCTCCTCCCAGGCCGGATTCGCAGCAAATACACGCCGGACCAGCTCCTGCACCAGATCCGATTACTGCCCTGGCAGCCTCGTTACGGGAAGCAGTACTGTCCGTGGTGGGCACACCGACTTATCCCTTGGCTAAACCAGCTGTATACTCCGGTGAGGTATCGGAGTGTATGGGCTTTATTATGCAATGCCAACTTTACTTTGATGTTGTTCCCCAGCAGTTTTCCAACGACCGCGCTAAGATCGCCTTCCTGCTGTCGCTACTGTCTGGTGAGGCTCGACACTGGGCTGAGGCGTTGTGGACATCCAAGAGCCTAGTACTCGCCTCCCTGGACATCTTCTTGGCCCACTTCAAGGTGGTCTTCGGCATGAGCGCTTCCACTCTCTCGGTGCATGACGAGCTGCTCACCCTACGGCAAGCCGGGAACACCATTCGCGAGTACACGCTCCGTTTCCGCACGCTAGCAGCCTCTAGTGGCTGGAACGAGGTGGCGCTACTCGCGGTCTATCGGCGGGGTTTACAGCCCGAGCTCAGACGGCAGATGACAATCTACACAAACCCTGCCGATCTGGAGTCATTCAAAAAGCACAAGAAGTATCTCAACATCTTGCCGCAATCGCTGCTGAGAAGAACCACAAATCCAATACCTCACCCCACGCTGATCCCTCTGCGCTGGCAGCCATGCGGATGGCCGAATACACCTTATCTCCGGTCGAACATCAGCGTCGTCTCCAGCAGGGACTCTGTCTGTACTGCGGTGAATTCAGTCACTTTCTCCATACCTGCCCAGTCCGTCCTCCACGCCCAGCGGTGAGTACCCTCCATCTAAGTTCCATCATCACCAACCCACTTTACCATGAAGCCATTTTAATTTATGACTCTCAATCTTATCCAGTTACCATGCTCTTCGACTCTGGTGTGTCAGGGAATTTCATCTCCCCCCGTGCCCTGTCTAAACGGCACATCTATCCATTGTCCATCCCAGAGCAACAAGCCATGGAGGATTATATTCAGGAGGCACTACGCCAAGGCTTTATATGCCCATCCACCTCCCCAGCGGCTTCCAGCTTCTTTTTTGTAGCCAAAAAAGACAGTGGGCTTCGGCCGTGCATAGATTACAGGAGTCTCAATTCCTTGATGGTAAAATTCGCCTACCCCCTGCCTTTAGTTCCTGCAGCACTCGAGGAACTACGGGGAAGTTCGCCTTTTCACCAAACTTGATCTGAGAAGTGCTTACAACTTGATCCGCATACGGTGCGGCGATGAGTGGAAGACGGCATTCATCACTCCATCTGGGCACTATGAATACCTAGTCATGCCGTATGGTCTTGCCAACGCCCCCGCGGTATTTCAAAGTTTCATGAACGAGATATTCCGGGACATGCTCCACCGGTTTGTGATTGTTTATAATGATGACAGCCTTATTTATTCATCAAACCGGTCGGAGCACATCGATCATGTTCGGCAGGTGCTCGACCGTCTCCGCCATCACCGCCTCTATCTAAAACTTGAAAAGTGAGTTCCACCGTCCCAGCATCCAGTTCCTAGTCTATATCATCTACACAGGAGGCGTCCAAATGGATCAATCCAAGGTGGAAGCGGTGAAGAACTGGCCGCAACCTCAGTCAATCAAAAAACTTCAGCGCTTCCTGGGGTTCACAAACTTACCATCAGTTTATTGCCAACTTCAGTACAGACACCACGCCACTCACCTCCTTCTTACGTGGCAACCCCAAGTCGCTATGCTGGACGGCTCCAGCGGTCGAGGCCTTCAAGAAGTTAAAAGCTGCTTTCTGCTCAGCACCTACCCTCGTGCACCCAGATCCCTGTCGACCATTTGTGGTAGAGGTGGACGCGTCATCCTCAGGCGTAGGGGCGGTGCTATTACAAAGAGGAGGTGAACCGCCTGCGTCCACCCGTGTACATACTTCTCCAAGAAGTTATCCCTGGAAGAGCAAAATTATGACATCGGCAATAGGGAACTACTTGCCATTAAGCTGGCCCTAGAAGAGTGACGGCATTGGCTGGAGGGAGCTAACCATCCATTCAAGGTTGTCACGGATCACAAGAACCTTCAGTACCTCAAAGAAGATAAACGCTTCAATCCGCGGCAAGCTCGTTGGGCATTATTCTTCACCAGGTTTCATTTCAGTCACATATCGCCCAGGTAACCATAACACGAAGGCCGATGCTCTCTCCCGTATTCATTCCCCCGAGCCGCAGCAGGACGAAGACGCGTCCATACTCCCTCCTGATCTCTTTGTCTGCCCTCTCATATGGGCCATCGACGAGGAGATCCGTGCTGCCACCGCCAATGAGCCCGCGCCGCCGGGAGGTCTGGAAGGGAAGACGTATGTTCCAACATCTCTTCGTATCTCTCTTCTGGATTCACTGCACTCCTCTCCGGGCTCTGGACATCCAGGCAGATGAAGAACCCTCTCACTCCTAAAGGGCAGGTATTGGTGGCCTCATGACTCACAATGTAGTTCAATTTGTGGAAGGATGCCCAGTGTGTGCCGTGACCTCTACACCATGCCGTCTGCCAGAGGGTAAGCTCGTGCCCCTTCCTATTCCTCATCGTCCCTCGGTCCCATCTGGGAATTGATTTTGCCACAGACTTACCCCTGTCCAACGGCTTCACCACCATCCTCATTGTGGTGGATTGATTCTCCAAGATGTGCAAGTTACTACCTCTCAAGGGCCTACCCACTGCTCTGGAGACAGTGGAGGCTCTGTTCAATCACATCTTCCGGCACTTCAGCCTCCCCGAAGACGTTGTGTCCGACAGGGGATCGCAATTTGTCTCCAGAGTATGGCGGGGCTTCTTTAAACAGCTGGGAGTGTCCGTAAGTCTGTCGTCTGGCTACCATCCTCAAACTAATGGACAGACTGAGCGGAAAGTCCAAGAAGTTGCACGTTACCTCCGAGCTTACTGCCACGATCGCCAGCATGACTGGAGCCAATACCTCCCTTGGGCCAAGTATGCCCAGAACTCTCTCCGCCAAGAAGCCACCGGACTCGCTCCATTTCAGTGCGTACTCGGCTACTAGCCACCTCTGTTCCCATGGTCGGGTGAACCATCAGAAATACCGTCGGTCAACCACTGGTTGAGAGAGTGAGAGGGTCTGGGAATCGGCACATGTACACCTGCTCTGCGCAGTGCGCCGGCAGAAGAGCCAGGCAGACTCGTGCCGGAGAGAAAACACCTCAATACCATCCGGGTGACTGAGTCTGGCTCTCCACACGGGACATCTGGCTTAAGCTCCCTAGCAAAAAGCTCAGTCCCCACTACATAGGTCCCTTCACCATCTGGCGGCCCATTAATGAAGTGACCTATGAGCTCAACCTGCCGGAGCACTACCAGATCTCGCCATCCTTCCATGTCTCTGTTTAAACCATTTGCTAATCCTGTTCTCCCTCCTTCCACAGAGCCCGAGGTGTCGCCGCCACCTGAGATCGATGCAGATCTACCAGGTCCGGGACATCCTGAACTCCAGGCGTCGTGGCGGCCGCCTGCAATATCTGGTCGACTGGGAAGGGTACGGACCAGAGGAACAGTCATGGGTGAATCGTGATATCCTCGATCCATCTCTACTCGACGAATTCCACCAGCACCATCCGGACCATCCCGAGGCCGCAGCCGCCCTCGTCGCCGTTCACATTCCTGCTCTCAATCACCAGAATACTAATCACGTCACCTGCACCCAATCATCTTGGCGCCTATTTAAAGCCCCCTCTCGCTAGCGTCAGCGGCGAGTATTAAGACTGTTTGAAGTAGTACCTGCCTGTCTCTGATCCTTTTCAGTTACGCTTTGCCTGCCTAAAAAATAAATAAATAAAATAAAAGTGCGTCCACTTCACCTCGTGCCTCTGGTGTGTGTCCTTACAGATATTAAATACAACATCCCTGGGACATTAAATACATCACAGGGACATTAAATACTACATCACTGGGACTTTCCACTGTTTGTATCACTCCACTTGTCTGTGTTCACTACAAAACCATTACTGCACTTACTATGAGCGGTCAGTCAGTCTGTCAGTCCGTTATCATGACAACACACACGGCTCTATCCAGCCATGGCTTCTCTGGGAACTATTTTCATTTAAAAAAGAATAAAATAAGTAAATATTTGGCCATATAGTGGCAGAAATGTCTAAAACTGACATGAAACTGTGACATAAAATTAATGTCAGTAATTTGTGATCATTTTGCATAGACTTGGTGTGATGTGATCAGTTTATAAACGAACGCGACATTGCACCTTTTAATGATTTATCATTAAGAGTTAATGTTGTGGAATGTGACTGAGAGACAAGTTCCTGGTATCACTTGTGATTGTCACAATAACAGTCATTCCCATACAAAACCTCTCTCTCTCTCTCTCTCTCTCTCTCTCTCTCTCTCTCTCTCTGTGTTTGTCTCTTTTTCTCCTGCCTTCACAAAGCACTGTCTTTCATAAATATTTTGTTTTGGGTTTTTTTCCTGTATTGGAATATGCACATGAATATTACAGTGTTACAGCCAGAGCTACAGTCTGGGCAAAGTAATGCAATCTTCTGACTAATCAGATTCAAGAATTTAACCATGTTCTTGTATAAAGCTGGTATAAATGGAACATTTTACAGAGAAACCGAACAAAATAATCAATATTCCAAGCTTTAAACCAGGCACCAAAATCAACTTGCTTGTCAAAATGATGTCAAAATGATACATTAGATTATGGCTTTATGGGTGACATCCTCAAAATTTTTGCAGCTGTTTTCTCTTGTTCTTTGAATGTGACAATTCAAAATAAACATGTACAACATCCTAGTAAAATAAGTCTTGACATTTTCAAGGCCTTTCTGTTAATCAGTTGCCTGTCCTGTAGCTATAACTCTGACTGTTAGGTGTGCATGAGAAGAAGTCCACTCCTGATACAATATTTTCATTTAATTGCTACTGACCACCAACATCCTCAGAACGAAATTAACTGTAAATACAACCCTAGCACTGAGGATTCTATGAGCTGAGATCTGATATGTGTGAGTGCTTTTGGAGCTGTGGGAAGTGTAATTTGTATAAGACCATGTGGCAGAGAGGATGTGGTTGAGCGCCAGTGGTGGACGGAGCGGAGGTGGGTTGGCTGAGGTAAGGTGTGATAATTCACACCTGTGTGTGGTCACTGCGAGTTTACTGATGAAATAGACTGCCGTCAACAAAAGAGGGATAGAGCTGACATGAGTGGGAGCTCAGAAAGGGCTGACAAACTTCAGCAAGGGCTGAATTACATCGAGAGGACGTAGATGTCCTCTCCGGATGATCCAGAGGCCCTGTAATGGGGCAGTCAAATCCCAGAGGAATATCGCTGACGCTTTTAGGTCCTGAAACAGCTTACGGACATTTGTCGTCATTGTCGTCGACATTTGACACCATGGGAATTCTTAATCTGATGGTTCTGGAGCAGTTCAGCACATGGCCCCTGGGCAACACTGTATTGTGTTTGAAGGTGGGTGTGTTTGAAGGTGGGTGGGAAGGAGACAAGCAGAAAAAAACACCACTCTGTCCCAGTATTTCAGTGCTTTCTCCTTGCTCAAGTTCATCAACACTTTCTAAGCTCCCACACCATGTGCCGGATTGACCTCTGTTAGCTCTCTCTCTCACAGCGTTCTCTTTTCTCCTGAAAACAAAGTTCACATAAAGTAAGCTCTCCCTGAACACACACAGGTGAGAATCATCACACATTACATGTTAGTTCAGCCCATCTGTTCTCTGAGCACAGATACTGCTCAAACTCACCGCTGCTACAAAAGATTCTTGATTAAAGTGCAGTTTGATGCATTATTTGCAACAATTAAAACAGTTTAAAAATAGTGACCTTTTTTGCTTTACTAATAAAATTAAGGATTAAAACTAGCTTTGTAAAGTTTAGCAAATTCTTGCACAGCAACGTTAAACAAAACAGAGTGCTCTATTTCTCTCTCCTTAAACCTGTATCATCATGGCGTTCTGCCTCACAAATTTACAACCTGTACTGCACATTCAAAAATACTTACTAATCTAGAAAATCAACTCTAATAATACTCAGTAAGTATGCAATTTGAGACACTTCTTTACTTCGTGTAGTCAGTTGTGCACACGGTGTCACATGGTGCTTCACTCTTTCACTATTTATGCTAGTATTTCAACACATGGAAGCATTGTGTTCATTTCTGAGGACGTGCACAAGCAGCAGATGAAATGACCGCAGGATACACGTGGCAACCATCTTGCATGTATAAATCAGTCTTTATTCTGCTATGTGATGCAGCTTAAAATAAAGGTTCAAAAAGATGCGCTTGTCTGGATTCACGTGTTTCAGTGGAACCATGTGACAGCTTTCACCCTCCCTGTTTGGTAGCTGCCATATGATTCTGGCGGATTGGATTAGGACAAGACTAAATCAGATGACAAGGATGACTAGTCTACTTTTTTGAATTGTGAGTGAAAATTTGCAGTCATGCAACCCGTAGTGAGGATATGAGACCAAGCCACCTCTTATCACTCAACCCACTGATTTTGTGCACTTCCATTTCACACATCCATTTCAGTTCCAAGCAGCCCGTTGCACACTTCAGTACCCACCCTGCTCGTGTCTCAGATCCATCACAAGTTGCTACCCAGCAAGACAGAAGGTATGCGAGGCTAGGGTTTGATGGATATTGGAGGTGAGAGCCCATTAACTGGAGATTTATTTTGAATGTGTTTTGGCATGTAGTCAAATACAGCAAGACTCTGGGCAGCTAGATATCTGTCCTTGGACTAAATAGAGGACAGAGCAGTAGAAGGTCAAGGGTTGAATCCCCAGCACTGTTGGGCCCTTGAGCAAGGCCCTTAACCTTCTCTGCGCTCTGAACCCAACATCCCAAGCTGGGATATGCAAGGAAATGAATTTCCCTGTGCTTCTTCTTCTAGCAGAAATTATACAAAGTTATATATATTTAATTATACAAAGCCATGAGTTCTTTAAAAATCTTCCATCTTTTATCTCAGTGACTCTGCAGTCACGGTATAAATATAAATCATTATAGAGTTACAAAAGTCCCCACTCACTGCTAAAGTTTAACTGCGTTTACCTTTCACCTTCACTGCAAACCTCCAAATGGATCTTTTTCTTTATTTCAAAGTTGCATGCCAAGAAGCAGAAACATCCTACAGCAGAACACACTGTGACCTAATGGGCAAATCCACAACAAGTATCAAGTATAATCCTTCTAAAGAATGCTGGATTCTGCTGTTTTTTGTCTAGTTTTTTAATTGCAATAATAAATAACATGTGAGTTCACTGAGGCTGTTTTGGTCAGTAGAGCTTCTTAGATTGTAATCCATCTTGATTCATGCGATTCTCTCTGTGTATTTATGTATTTCTATTTTGGACTCTGTAGTACAGACCACCTCAGGGCAAGCTGGCACTGTATTGTGTGTGTGTGTGTGTGTGTGTGTTGGTTGTGTGTAGCACTTCAAGTGCCTCTGCTGTGTTCATTGTACTGCTCTGCTGCTCAGTGCCGTTTTAGGCACAGGGATCTTGAAGGGCATGATGGCATTGAGGAATGAAGGGACTTTGAATGTTATGTTTAAATTATGCAACACTAAATTTTGTTGCATTTAGACAATGACAATAAAATCTCTTACTTTACTTTATCTATGACCAGCAGAAAGGTTTAAATCTGAGCACAACATTTAGTTTTTTCTTCTTTTGTAAACTGCATGGTTAGAAAAAGTTACAATTACATAGTAAAGAACTTTTTTAATAATAATATTACTATTACTAAGCTTAAGGATCACATATACCAAACAGGGTCATTAGTATCTTTTGAAATAAGGTTGTCCATCTGATCAGCATGAAATTTGGAATGCAGGATGCAGAGAGCTGGCTAGCGGATTAGTTAATAAGCTACAAGGCAACAAGGCAAAGGATTTTTGCCTGAATGTACTTAAATAGATGTACACTATATTGCCAAAAGTATTCGCTCACCCATCCAAATAAACAGAATCAGGTGTTCCAATCACTTCCATGGCCACAGGTGTATAAAATCAAGCACCTAGGCATGCAGACTGTTTTTACAAACATTTGTGAAAGAATGGGTCGCTCTCAGGAGCTCAGTGAATTCCAGCGTGGAACTGTGATAGGATGCCACCTGTGCAACAAATCCAGTCGTGAAATTTCCTCGCTCCTAAATATTCCACAGTCAACTGTCAGCTGTATTATAAGAACGTGGAAGTGTTTGGGAACGACAGCAACTCAGCCACGAAGTGGTAGGCCACGTAAACTGACGGGGCGGGGTCAGCGGATGCTGAGGCGCATAGTGCGAAGAGGTCACCAACTTTCTGCAGAGTCAATCGCTACAGACCTCCAAACTTCATGTGGCCTTCAGATGAGCTCAAGAACAGTGCGCAGAGAGCTTCATGGAATGGGTTTCCATGGCCGAGCAGCTGCATCCAAGCCATACATCACCAAGTGCAATGCAAAGCGTCGGATGCAGTGGTGTAAAGCACGCCGCCACTGGACTCTAGAGCAGTGGAGACACGTTCTCTGGAGTGACCAATCGCGCTTCTCCATCTGGCAATCTGATGGACGAATCTGGGTTTGGCGGTTGCCAGGAGAACGGTACTTGTCTGACTGCATTGTGCCAAGTGTAAAGTTTGGTGGAGGGGGGATTATGGTGTGGGGTTGTTTTTCAGGAGCTGGGCTTGGCCCCTTAGTTCCAGTGAAAGGAACTCTGAATGCTTCAGCATACCAAGACATTTTGGACAATTCCATGCTCCCAACTTTGTGGGAACAGTTTGGAGCTGGCCCCTTCCTCTTCCAACATGACTGTGCATCAGTGACCAAAGCAAGGTCCATAAAGACATGGATGACAGAGTCTGGTGTGGATGAACTTGACTGGCCTGCACAGAGTCCTGACCTCAACCCGATAGAACACCTTTGGGATGAATTAGAGCGGAGACTGAGAGCCAGACCTTCTCGTCCAATATCAGTGTGTGACCTCACAAATGCGCTTCTGGAAGAATGGTCAAAAATTCCCATAAACACACTCCTAAACCTTGTGGACAGCCTTCCCAGAAGAGTTGAAGCTGTTATAGCTGCAAAGGGTGGACCGACGTCATATTGAACCCTATGGATTAGGAATGGGATGTCACTTAAGTTCATATGTGAGTCAAGGCAGGTGAGCGAATACTTTTGGCAATATAGTGTACCTTCTGAACACACCATCATATTTCCACAAACATTACATCATCTAAAGGACACTCTGAGGACTGAGCCTGAGATTCATAACAACTGGCCAATAGGGGACGCTGTAGATGATAAAAATACATCAGAAAGTGAGAAAAAAGACACAGAAATGTGAACATTTATGATCTGAAAGTAATATGTGGGAAATTTATTTATGCAAAAAAAATGCTTGGCTCATCAGACACCAGACAGAGAAAGAAGCACAAATTCCCCACTGTGTTTAGTTTCATATTCAGCAGCACACACAAACGGCATTCATTTGACTACACGTTTTGAATAGGTTTTAAACCTCAAACACAGAGCGAAGTACAAACATCAGAACAAGTCAGGAAACGGCTGATTAGGAAGTAAAACATTTCCTCTGAGGATCTGTAGACTCAGATTATCAGTGTTGCTGAAAGGACCAGCTTCATGATTTTAGAAGGGTTATGCGCTGCACATGAGCTATGAAACGCAAGCCACTTGAACCACCGGCTACTCACAAAGACACGATGAACACCTGAAATCTTTGAAGAATTAGATCAGTAACAAGAAGAAACAAACACCATCTCTAACACCAGCTAGAAACTAATAATAACTTAAAACTAATCCAACTAATCCAATTGTGATATTTTTCCAATTGTGATGTCATTGTGATATTTTCATGTTCATAAATGCTGCTCTAAAACAAGTTTACATTACATTATTTTTACAGTACATTATTTTTGTCTGTATTATACAGTGCTACCTTGCCAAAGCCTGTGCTCAGAACCACCAGAACTCCTTGAAACCTACCTAGTGGACTCCTGGATTTATTACCCACACTTGTTTTCTATCAAGTTGCCATCCAGTCTAGTGGCCAAGTTAAGAGACTTGGTTCAAGAAATGATACAGGACTGAACAGGTAAGTTCCTTCCATACCCTAGAATACAGCGCTCAGAATGACATTCATCCACCATTTTCAGTGTGTGCTAGGTTACTTGACAAGTGGGTAAGCAATTACACAAACCTAGGTGATCACACACATTAATATCCAGAAAGCAATCAGATAATGTACATTTGACACAGACCAGTGACACATCTTCATTTCCAACCTGGACAGATGCTCTGGCTCTCAACATCCACAACCCCAAGTTTAGACTCCCATCTAAAAAAACTATGCGTCACCTTTTTTATTTTTGTGCCATTTTTTGCTGGCGTTTTTGCTGTTTATTCACACTGATATTTGGTTGTTAAATTCTTCTGCACATTGATCCTCATATCACATGATATGTCAAAGTCACACTTGACTGCAACACCATTTCACCCCCAAAACACCAGCACTGAATTAAACACTTGCAAAGTTTGCCTTTCTCCATAGAGTGTTTGGATTTAATAGGACACTTGAACCAACAAACAAGAAATGCATTAATTTCATTTAATAACATCTGTATAGTGTGCATGCTTATTGTGTGAAATAAAAGTCATGTGAAATAAAATGATCCAGGTGTATCAGGTAAGCAGGAAGAAAAGCTAATCATCCTCCATCAGTCGCTTTCTAACCCAGGAATTAAGGATAGATGATAAAAATACAGCTAGTGATACCTGCGAGTCACTCAGTTACATCTGAGGGGAAAAACAACAACAACAACAACAACAGCAGCAACATATTCTCTTTCAAGCATCAGCTCAGCGGATTGCACTCTCATGAGACTAAATTAATTATTTATAAACCCAGCTCTAAATTACGTTGCGTTTTTGCCAGTGGTTTGGCAGCGAGTCAGTAAGAAGGTCTTTGTGTTGCAATGTAAAATTAATGCGGACAGAAAGTTTTAATTTGGTGTGAGGGCCATTAGTGTGATAAGTGAATGAATCATATTCATGTGTGTGGGATAAGCCATCAATGATCCAAAACCAGCAAAAGATTAAAAAAAAACAGTTTAGGAAATGAAACAACTGAATGGACCCTCTATCCTCTAATAAATAACTAATTATACCGTTTATTGTTATTGTAACCAGGTACAGCTGTAGGTCTAAATCTCCCATGATCCTCAGCAGGATCCTCGTTACCTCCATGCAGGCAAGCACATGCTCACAACCACCTGATCACTCATGGAAATCATTTGTTTGCAATTGCACTTCTCTTTAAAAAAAATTCTCAGCAATAATTTTTATAGAATTTTTGTTTTAGTTGTAAACAGTACGGCATGTAGTGAAATGTGACTGTCAAGTGTATTAAAAAAATCAAGAAAAATTCGGAAAAGGATTTGAAATAGAATTTAAAGATAAAATATATACAAAAATAGAATAAATGAATGTGATCTACTATGCAATAAACTGGGAGGCTGGACAGGCTTATAGCTTGTGTTTATGTCTGTCACTGTTTTCAGTCTTTTCTGGCAGTGACAAACTTCCTCTGTGCTTCAGAAGAGATGTGGTAGCTCAAGTGACTAAGGCTCTGGGTAGCTGACCGGAAGATTGGGATTCAAGCCCCAGCACTGCCAAGCTGCCACTGCTGGGCCCTTGAGCAAGGCCCTTAACCCCACCTTCTCTAGGGGTGCTGTATCATGGCTGACCCTGTGCC
This sequence comes from Hemibagrus wyckioides, assembly GCF_019097595.1. Classification (NCBI taxonomy): domain Eukaryota; kingdom Metazoa; phylum Chordata; class Actinopteri; order Siluriformes; family Bagridae; genus Hemibagrus; species Hemibagrus wyckioides. The sequence goes on from NC_080719.1 coordinate 22,041,759, forward strand.
CTGACCCACAAGGATAGGATATGCGAAGAAAGAATTTCACTGTGCAGTAATGTATATGTGACAGATAACTTAGCATGTGAAAGGACACTAATGACCTGAATTTGTTAATTTTATTAATTTTATTTTATTTTATTCGTCTTTATTTGTCACATAAACATTATTGCACAGTAAAATTCTTTCTTCGCATATCCCATCTTTGGGGGTTGGGGTCAGAGCACAGGGTCAGCCATGATACAGCACCCCTGGAGCAGAGAGGGTTAAGGGCCTTGCTCAAGGACCCAATGGTGGCAGCTTGGTGATGCTGGTGCTTGAACCACGAACTTCGTTTAATGACCCAGAGCCTTAACCACTTGAGCCACCACTGCCTGTATAATAATGTATATTATAGAATACATATTTTTATGCATAAATGTATGTTTCTTCTTGTACATAAGGATGTGTGTATATTTCTGCACACTCCTGGTCGTATACAGGAAGCCGGAGTAGCAGAAAAGTGTAGTCATGGGTAAATTTATTACAAGAGGCATCAATTCCACCTATTAATCAGTCAGATAGATGTAATCCTGTCCTCACAGATGAATTGCAGAAGAAATATGAAGTCAAATGGTTTAAAAATGGATGATGACTTATTTAAAGATTTGACACAGATTTGGGAAAGGAAGAATGCATTTTTAAGAGATGCAGGAAACACTTTGCTGATCATTTTAAACACATTTTAATGAGAAACTGGAGACAGGCATTTTTCAACCATCAGCTGAATAATGTCTTTCATGCAGTTATATCACACACACATGCCACAGTAAGGAGGGATTTTCACATCGTCGCCTTTTATAGTGCACACATTTTTGCAAAAAATTTTTAATGTTTTATTTTTTTAGATGATCGCTCATTACTATTCAGCTTACACAAGACATCAACGAGAATCATGTGATGAGAGGTAAAAAATCAAGGAAAAGTCCAGTTTAAAACAATCACTGCAATTCATTCACAAGCTGTCAGGGCTTTTGGCCTGAGCAGGTCTCTGAGTTATGTAAATAAGTTATGTAAATATAGCTGCAAGCACAGAGGCAGGGGTCAAGCACCATGGATGAGTCATGGAGTTGCTATGCTGCTTTAGTGATAGATGAAGCAAATGGCTTTCTGGCAGGTACAGTGAACAATAATGCACACATTTTTTTATTAGATATGTAACAAAATTTTTTCCCATTCAAACAGACAAACAGACAGGACTAAAACTAGTACAGATTTTCCATAATATTATCTCTATTCATATTGTAAGAATAAGATAAGATAAGACAAGACAAGACAAGATAAGACAAGATAAGATAAGACAATCTTTTACTCATCCCACAGCATGTAAATTTGCATAGTTACAGCGGCAATGGGATAGCAGCTAAAGAAAATAAGAATAAGAATAGAATAATACTGATGATATAAACACTGCACAGTGCTCCTATATGACTCGGCATGATCGTAATGCAAGCAAATCTAACAAGCATTTTATGTACTATTAACATATTTTGCTTTAGAGATACACAGCTTTTAATACAATACGTCTTTTCTTTGTACCAAACAGTAGAGTGAACAGGTCATGTAATAAAAGAGGCTATTCATCATAAAGTGTTGTGTTTGTATGAGGTGTAATAAACATTTAAAGTTAATCTACACTCCTCTAAAAATGCCCAAGAGCCTACTACTATAAGAGTAAACTACCCTGCACCAATACCTCTCTCTCTCTCTCTCTCTCTCTCTCTCTCTCACTCACTCGCTCCTCCCAGTGTTTTCTTTAACCTGGATTAAATCCACCGGGAATGAGAGAGAGGTTCATAACGGCAACTATACTTACTATAGTGGAAAAAAAACATGTTTGACCGATAGAGAACTGCCTGACTTTCACAGGACAGCAAGCAGAATGTGCAATCACGTCACGGCACCTCACACATGCCCCCTATATGAATTACACCAACGTACCTTGGCTTTATTGTCTTGTCATCAATCCACCAACTTTTGAAACAACAAATCCGAAATGTGTGTACAATACAGTGAATCTTTCAGTGAAGATATCTTTAAATATATAAATATTACTGCACAACATCACTCATTTAGAAGTACAGTCTAGAGATGATGAATTTTTTGTAGAGTAAAAAGAATCCGAAATGCATGTACAATACAGTTAATCTGCTTCCCAAAATGAAAGAAAAAATGTTCTCTATGTTTGTGATGTACTCACTGGGACCTGGTGAACCTGCACTCCAGGGAAAGTTGTCATCAAAAGGCATCAAAACACCACCATTAATTTTAAAATGTACATATTGCTAGAACCCTAATACTAAATAGATATGTTTAAATATATATATAAATATTACTGCACAACGTCACCTATTTAAGAGTACAGTCTAGAGGTGATGTAGAATTTTAGATATATGGTGTAGATTTTTTTTAAAAGTTGTAGAAAGTTGAGTATAGTGGAGCTTGTAAATGGTTTGCATATTCAATCATTTGGACCAATTTCTTTTTAATTCTTGATAGTTTTGACAACTGGAAATAGGAAAATGTCTCAAAATCAAGAAACAATATGACATGCATCTGGTATTCTTGAATATAGTGACTTTTAAGCATGGTACATTCCATATTTTTTCAAGTAACTCTGAAAAAATTCCTTCAAAAGCATTAAGGCATATTTAATGTGCTCCCATTTCTGTCAGCGATCTCAGTAGCAGTAGATAATGGAAAGGCAAACTGCAGCATTGTTGCAAGAGCTCATACGAAGAAGCCGCAATCATTTGTGCAATTTATGAGCTCAGCCGAGCGTGCAGAGTCCCTCATTAATCCCCTAACGGTATTAGCGCTGTGTTAGAATGGATGGATGCTTACCCAGAACTGACCCTTGACAAGATCCACATCAGCAATTCTGTTCAAGTGTCTCCAGTGTCAGACTTCTTCCTCTTCTAGGTTTCCAAAGGAATCTTCACGAGGCTCGCAGATGCAGAGAGGAAGCTCTTCTGATGATATGGTTCTCTTTTCACACTCACAGGTTGCTGATGGTTTCAGAGTGCAGTGAGACTCTATGCATGACTAATTTCCCTCCTGCTTCTTTGTTTCTCACTGCTGGATCCCACTGGATATCATGCACAGCATACACACTTTCCCACTGAAGAGCTGCTGGGGGGTGGGAGCGTATGCACTTGCTGCTGGAAAAGTGTGTGTACAGTGTGTGTTTGTGGAAGACAAAGACTGCTGCTTTTCAGCAAGAGACATATTTCTGCCTGTCTGTGCATAACGGAAGCTGCCGCTCTTCTCTCTTTCTCTCTCTCTCTCTCTCTCTCTCTCTTCACCGAGGCTGCTGCATGCCTTCTAAACTCCCTCTACCGCCTAATAGCTATTTTAGGGATTGTCTCAAAAGTCTATGCTGCAGAAAAAGCATACAGCAGGAATGTTCTGGCCCCGTCAGGGTTTCTGAACACACTTTCCCTGCTCTAACCCACCTGATTCCACTAAATCAGATCATTAAGAGCTCTTCCTGAGAGGAAGCGGGTGTGTTCGAGCAGACTAAAAATGACTAAAATTTGATTAAAATGTGCAGGACACAGTTTACTCCAGGATCAGTGTCTACTCCAGAGTCAAAGTCTTCCAACAAAGAGGATGTCATACTTAAACGGAAGTGAATATCTTTTTTTAAAATGGGAGAAATGGCATATTATGGATATCGAGAAAAGTCTTTCAATCAGGAAGAAATTCCCAGAGATTGTAGGATATTTAGATTGTGTAAAGAGTCTTTTTAAAGAGTCTTTTGCATTAAAATTACAACTAGTGATGGGAAGTCATTTTACAGACTTGGATCTTTGATTCTTGTTCGCCAAAATGAACCAATTTTTTTTTTCGAGTCATTTCGTTCATTTCAGCAGAATACAATTACAATGTTACATGCTAATTACATGTCACATTTAGAATAAGACAAAATTATAAATCAACCAAGGCCAAATTGTAGGAAACAGAAATGATTAATTCACTGCTTAGCAGGGTTTTAAGCTATGCAGTCTTTTAGTTTACCTCACCTCCCATCTGAGTCTTTCATTCTTTTGTTACATCACATTCTCATAGGCTGAAACCATGCAGTTTGAACCAGAAATAGAGATTCGGGTTCATGTCGTTCGGGTTTTCGGGTTCGAGTCATTCGTTCATCACGTGACAGCCCCATAGGCTTAAGCTGTGCAGTCTGTGTTGGAAAAAGAAATGATTAGTTCATCTCCCAAGTCTTCAGGTTCAAGTCGTGCAGTGTATAGCCTAAGCCTATGAGGCGTTATCATGTGATAAACGAACGATTCGGCCTGAAGACTCGGGAGATGAACGAATCATTTCTGTTTTTGCCACACACTGCATAATCGAAGCCTATGAGGCTGTCACACAATGAACGAACGACTCGGAAGATGAACTAATCATTTCTGTTTCCTCCACAGACTGCATAGCCTAAGCCTATGAGGCTGTCACGTGATGAACGAATGGGAGATGAGCTAATCATGTTTCCCGTACAGAACCTATAGGATGTTGCACATGCACAGTCAATACAAAATCGCACGAATCTCTCTCTGAGACGACTCGTTGTTCCTGAGTCATATTAATGATTCGTTCAAAATGAACGAACCGTTCATAAACGCCACACATCACTAATCACAATGCAGGCAGGGGGATTAAGGGTAAGTGTAGCATGCAGAGACACACTGGTGCACAGCCTTCGCACAAGCTAACTGCACACTGACCGTGCATATATACCGTGCCATGCTTCATTGTGACATTGTGGCATTTCTTATGAATAATACTGTTAAAAAAGACAGCTAAAATGCTAATGAATAAAATGTGAGAAACATGAGGACATGCACAGTACATGAAGATTTCAGATATGATTTCAACAGATCTTTTTAACAAAAATGACATGGGATTGCATCACTACAATTTTTCAGCCTGGCCAAGAGTAGTTTTGGTCCTCAGTGCTACAGGAGATATTCAGGTGTTTTTCCATCTGAGCTGCCAGCAGGAGAAAGAGCAGTAGCTCACTCCCAGTCCTACTGAACTGATCTTCAATCCGTTATCAGAAGGGTTATGAGACAGATTAGCTGCAGGCTATAGGAAGACCATTTAGTGGAACCAACCATGGAACATGCAGTCTTGACTCATCACAATATCTTCACTGCATTAACTAGTCAGGTCTAGATTTACCCAGGTTTCATCAGCCCTGCTTTCACGTCATTATAGTGCAATAGCACTAGCCTTATGTTACAGAACATAATTGCTAGATGCTGGTATCAAGGCATCAGTTACAAGAAAATGAGCGTGGCATCAGACCGATAACCAATACCGGTGTCTGTATCAATGCATTTCTCTAATTAAGACCTGAGAATAGTACAGCTGAGCAGTTTGAGGAGTTAGTAGTGGCAGTGATTATACATAAAGGATCTCAGATGTACTGGTGAACATTAAAGGTAGACACAACAGAGTTTGGTGATTATTATAGATTAGAAACGAATTACAGTGGATGCCATACCAACCTTTTTTTTTTCACTTTTATGCTTCACAGAATCTTTACATCTATAAACAAATACAAACTATTCATTTACATTTTCTATCATTATTAAAAAGTAAACTTCCTAGTAAATCATCCATGGATTATAATAAAACAGCAGCAGTGCATTTGTAGTAGACCCTGAAAAAATAACTGGCATTCTAAACCACAAAGATTTGTAGCAATTGCTTTACACACAATGTGATCCAAAGGGAGCTATTTCTGAATAGTAATGGCAGTTATACAATTATACAGTTATCTATTATGCTGGCTACAGTGTATGATCAGTCATGCACCACAAAGTCAGTTAATCAGTGCAAAAACTAATGGCCACTATGAACAAAATACACGCTTCCATGGAGGCATCCATGTTTTTTACTGACACTGTAGCTGGAATATGCTGAGCTGTTATGGGTTCAGGCTTTTCACCTCTGAAGAGAAGGTGAATGCATCATCATTCAGCAGAAAATTCAAGAGAAGTCCTAACGTAAGAAAAGGTGTGTGCACTGTGCACATGTCCAGTTTCATGCAATGCAAAAAAGAATCTTTATGGATTAAATTGCTGTGTGTGTGTGTGTGTGTGTGTGCATGTGAAGAGGAAAGCTGTGAATCTAATGCCATAATATCACACAATAACCACCCACTCACTATTCAAATTCAGAGAGAGAAGAGGCTTATGTGGGTGGCTGAGTAACATCTGTGAATCTTCTTAACATCTCCTGAAATTCATGAGCGTATTAGGACGCCTATGATTGTTTAGATCCTACAGGAGAAATGACAGATGTACCAAGCGGAACTCAAATGATCATAATGGAGCAGTAGTGAAGCGTTTCCATATTTAGCCTACGGCATACTGTGCAGCTTGGAAAATCACTAAAGGAAGCAGACAGCAGTGTCTGGAACAGATAAAAGAAGTGTCTTTAATGCAACTAATCTTACAGTTTGTAACACGTATTGCATGAGGCTCATTTGCTTTCATATGCAGAAGTGTGACATACAAATAATTTTGATTTATTATAAATAAATATAATATTTCATCAGTGTGGTTTTGCAGCGGAAAACAGCAGTCTGTGAACTCCCACTGTACTTCAGATAGCCTGTAGCCAAAGAAGTTGTTCTTATATAAGAATCTGCTGTGGGTGGGAATATCCACTGAACAGCTACATAGCACAACCACTGCCCTTAACCTGATGTCACAAGGAAATGTACTAAATGTAAATTAACCGACAAGTCAAGTCGGGTCAGGTCATGTATCTGTCATTGCCCAGTATAGCTCGTATACATTGGAGCAAAATGTAATTTCCCCCGGACCGTAGTGAATCACATAACAATACAGTGGTGCAGTGCAGAGCATGCAGGACTGTGAGTGCAGAGAATACAATAAATACACAGGACAGTATGTGTCAACTTGGACAACACAACTGTGAAAGCAAGGAATTAGTGTCTATAATGAACTCAGAAACTACACCTGACCTAATAGTTCCTCATGGGCCCTTGGTTGCTGTTGCAGAAAGGACATTATTTAGGTAAATTTACATTATTTACTGTCCAGTGTCACCCAAATGAGGATGGGGTTCCCTTCTGAACCTGGATCCTCATATCGTCACAGGGAGTTTTTCCTCACCACCATCGACACAGGCTTGCTCATTAGGGATAAAATAGTAACTTTTATTTAAACTTTATATAGATTTTTTTTTCCTACGCTGTTTCTCTACTTCTGTAAAACTGCTTTGAGACAATGTCTAATGTAAAAGGCACTATACAAATAAATTGAATTGAATTGAATAGATGTGCAGTAGAAGCTGCTGGGTGGTTTGAATTAGTCCAGGTGAATGCTGGGAGGCAGCAGTGTGTTGAGAACTCTGACTGCCTCAAGGAAGAAACTGTGGTCTGGTGGTGGTGGCACAGATACAGATCTATACGAGGGTTAGGGTTAGGGGTCATCCACAATGCTGGTGGTCCTCTAACCTCTGCCTCTAACCTTCTGGGAACACTCCACAAGACTCGATGTTTTTGAGATGTTCCGACCCAGTCGTTGACTTGACATTGCAATTAGGCATTTATCATACTAAGTGAAACTTGCCCTTTTTTCTTTCTTCTAACACAACTTCAAGACCTGACTGTTCACTTGCTGTTTTGACAGGTGCTTTTGCTTGCTTTTGACAGGTGCCACTGGAACAATATAATCAATGTTTACTTGTCACCTGTCAGTGATTTTAATGTTATGGCTTGAAAAATGATTTTTGTGTAGGAATAAACCAAAGGACTAGTACCAGATGTTCCAGAACAACAGCATTTGATCATCCCTTTTTATTAGTACCTAGAATTTGCACCATGTGCATGCAACATTGTTGAGCAGCCACATATCTGTGATGCATTTTTCACTTTTGCCTGATCTGTACCTGTCACTAAACACACTGGAAGAGGTCAAATTCAAATGCAGGGAGAATATAATCACACACAAGGCAAACAGCAAGTGTGATAAACCGAACAAAGAAAGTAGCAAAATTAACAGTGAACATGGAAAAGTATAGGAAAACAAAACAACAAAAGGAAAGGACAAACGTGAAAAGTCCCAAAATGGCGAGGTCAAAGCAGTCCAGGGTAAAATAAGGGCAAACAGGGTAATCCAAGGTGAGTAAAAAAAAAAAAAAACCAGGAAATCAGGAAACAATACAAAGGCTTCGTAACATTGATACCTAATAGCATGAAGCATAGATGAGTGAGTCCCAGGTGTGAGTAATTAATAGTCAGGGGATAGAGAGCGTGGACATGCGGGTGGGTGCTGGAAATTGGAGTCTGTGGCGGTGACGCTGATTTAAAAAAAAAAACTTAAAACAATATAGCCAGCCCTCTGCAAAAGTATTTTTTGCTAAAAAGGCATTTGGGTTTGAGATCAGTAGATGATGCATCTGAGACAATAGATCAGAATTTCAGATTTCATTTCATGATACTTACAACTAGATGTTTTAGTTTTACAACTTAAAACACGTCACCGTTTGTTTGAACACATCCATTTTTCAAGTGATTAACAAACTGGGAAAATGTGACTGACAGATGTTTCTTATTGTCCAGGTGTGCCCTGTTAGACTGATTGTTCAATGAATAACTAAATGTCTGCTCTTGTTTTGAGCCCTGGGTTATAACTGTGAAGACTGCCTTTGTTGTTGAAAAGGATAAACCAACATGAAGACCAGACAAGGTCAGAAACCAGAAACTTTGGGATCAAAGCAAGACTTTTTTAAGCTGAGAAACATGGGAAAATCAATCACTGCCATTGCAACAGAGCCTTTGCAGCACTGAGCATAGCCTGAAAAAGAAAAGACCAGACATGGAACAGATCAGCCAAAGAAAAAAGGTAAAAACAGCATATGATGACAGACACATTGAGAAGCTGTGAAGAAAAACCCAAAAACAAGAGTCACTGACATCACCAACAACCTCCACAGATGAGGGATGAAGGTTCCACCGTTTGAAGAAGACAGAAATATAGAGATCATTCCACAAGCAGTAAGAATCAGAAGACCAGATTAGAATTTGAAAAATAAAATGCAGAGATTAGCCACAAAATGTCTGAAACTAAGACAAACCTCTACAAAATTATGGAGAAAGAAAGGATTCAATGTAAGAATATGAGTTCATTGGCCAAGTATGGCAGAGGTAGTGTCATGCAAGGGCAAATAAGAAAACCAGAACAAGATTTAGAGAGAGAGAGAGAGAGAGAGAGAGGGAGATCACTGTATACTTTACAATGTAGGTGTAAACTTAGAGTCCTTTAAAACTGCGAGTGTTGCTGTAAAGGTGACTGAGTCCAGGTGTGTGATCAGTATCCTGGTGAGTGTCAACGTGAGAGTCTGGCCATTGAAGTCCTCAGTGGCCAAACTGTATTCTGGGAAGTGTAATTAGAAACTGATTCCGGCATCCACATAACATGAAGATTCTTCACTATTTAGATACTTTATTCTGATTTCCTGGAAATTTCTCTAGAACAACAAAATCCACAAACATCAGATGTGATTCAAAAATCTGAAACATAAAAAACATAATATAAAGGAGCTTCAGTCTCTTTGTATGAACTTCAGTCAGCAATTAGGCAAGAATATCTACAATATTTTAAAATAATCTATATGAGGATTTCATGAAGGAAGGAGTTTGAGTTGCTAAAAATTCTTCATAACTTCAGTCAGACCCGACATCACCTCTCAGGAGAAAGCTTGTCAAACTCACTGAAAAAAGGATGTTTTTATGTGCTGTTCTATTTCACTAGGTAAATTTATGCAAATACTTCATCAAATTCTGACCACAGATTTAATCTAACACGAATTGTCAGTTTTTTTTTCTTAGACACATGTTGCGTCTATTGAGTAATGTCTATTTCAGCTTTTGTAAGTTTTAAGATAAAACATTTTTTTATCACAGCACAGGTGACTTTTTTTTTTTACATTTTTTAATGCATAATAAGATATAATACATATGTAATAACTCTCACATACATTGTGTCCCCACTTTCAAGTAAAAAAATCATGTGCAACCATTACTGCCAGTACAACCATCACTGCAAATCTGAGAACTAGTCTGTAGTCTGAAAACTATGATGATTACTATTTATGATTAATCCATAAATCTATATTTTTAGAGCAACTGTATTAATGAATTATTTTGGTGAGATTAAGTCTTGTTTTGCTTCTGCTGTCTATTCTGTACTTGTTAAATTTGACTGAATTCGAAAACGTCATGTTGTGCAAACAGCTGTCTGTGATTGAGATGACAGATGATGTCTTCCACTGGATCTTTCTGTGCTTTAATACTCAATTCATGAGTTACATACATACAGTTATTTATTACAATTTTATTTGGAACAGATTCTAAGCATTTTAATGTTTTCCTGCCATTTCAGTTAATGTTTAAATATTGTGTTTAGATTTCATACAATTTCAATGGAAAAGTAACTGTTTATCGTCTGTTTATTAATTATGCATCTAATAACACATTATAACCAGTGTACTAGCTTTAATTTAATAGGAAAGAAAAAAGAAGTATAAGAAAATAAAATAAGAAAAAAGTTGTATGCCACAAGCAGTGACCTAATTTTGGCCATAAAGCAAGCTGAGCATCTTGCTAGAGGAAATGTTTGGAGAATGAAAAATACTAAAAATTCTAATAAAATTTAAGACATACATTAAAAACATCTGATGTTAACTCCAGCCTACTGTATTTCTAATTAGCTGATTAGCTACAGGGTGTGGGTATAAACACCAAAAACGCCAGAATTCATGATTACATGGCAATTTTCTAATGGTCTGAGACTGAGGACAGATTAAACTACTGAAATTACTGAATTCGAAATTTTGCAAAAAGACTGTGGTACATTTTGTAGTAATCACCCCTGGAAATCCTGAGCAATGTCCTTCTGGCACAGCTACAAAACCAACAGAAGAAACAAGAAGAATTAAGGCTTTATCCTTGAAAGCATTCATGTTTCAGCATGTCGATGCATGAGTTTACAGGAGTACAGTGTCACAGCCATGTAAGGTCAAATCAGGAAACCCATTACATGATCACCAGACGTAAAACTGGGAAGTGCTTTCCTGTCATAAATCTGTAGGTTTGACACATGCAGTTAGGCCTCTGTATATTTCATCCACCCTCTACATCGCTTATCCTGCTGGGTCTTGGGAAACATGCAGTTTATCCCAGGAGGCAGGGGTACATACTGGACAGGATGCCAGTCTATCGCAGGGCACAATCACACACACTAACACATTACAGACAATTTACAGATGTCAATCAGCTACAATGCATGTCTGTGGACGGGGAGAGGAAATCTGAGAACCTGGAGGAAACCTCTAAGGCACAGGGAGAACATGAAAACTCCACGTGCACACACACAAACATGGTGGAGGCAGGAATTGATCCCCCAACATCCAGCATATATTCACAAACAGAAAATCTAACAATCAGAAAGCCCCAGTCTACCTCTACATCACTGGAAGGGCTCCATTTGCACATAAGAATCCTGGGGTTTAAAAAGAACTTCAGGAACACCAACAGATGAAAACATTTCTGTAGTCTGCTTTCTGAGCTTCACCGAGCTTATTATGCACAAACCTTGGTGTCCACTGGGAACACGTGTCATGATGAAAAGTGTGGGGTGATGGCGTGACAGGTCATCTGATAAGGAACAGTAAGGACTCTGCAAAACTGTTAAATCCAGCCTTCCACAGTAAAGAGTGACTTGAGAACAAGGACACATGGTTAGGAGGGACTTAATCGAATACACAGTAATTGCTTCCTCTGGAAAAAATATTCTGGGAACTGAGGACTTTTCTTCACCTATGAAAGAAACAACACCCAGTATTACTAATGGCTCATAACTCAGATCAAGAGAATTGTTCTCAGCAGCAACAGGAGCAGAAGCATGAGTCTAAAGCGTTCAATAATCTGCTCTTCTTTTAAATCAAATATTTTTTGGAATCCCACATCATCTTCCTGTTGGTGGCTTTTCGGTAAGCATTCACAATCTACACTGATATTTTAATCAAACTTTTCTGACACTGCCAGAATTTAGTGCCACTAAATTGGTCACTGTTGAATACATTAGTGTCATGGATACACAAAATCAGCATAGGACTATAAAACCCTCCATGTCACCTTCTCACTGAGCACTCATGCACATTCTGCATTTCCATTAATCAACAACCATTTTTAAGTTCCTGTGTTTCACCGTCTTATTGTCAAGTTTCTGTTGATGTTCTGGTGTGGGCCACAGCCTTGTTCTTGATCTACATGTGTTGTTATTTTTGTGTTTGTCTGTTCCTTTTAGACCTCTTCATCACCCACATCCACTGTCTGTATAATTTCCTGACCGAAAACTTCACAGATAATGTGAAAGCAACAGATTTTATGCAGTGCTTGTGGGCCCACAATGAACAGATGCAGGAAAAACAGAGGGGGATCAATCGGCTTGAGGGCCTCCTGTACCAGTGTGGGTCTCATTCTTTGATCCTGGAGAGAAGGAAGGAGAAAAGGGATCAAATGAAGTTGTGTAGCTTACACGTCCATCATAATTTGGACTGAGTGACTTGAACGCACCTGACTTCCCAATGATGAAGTATGAACTTCCCAGGAGGATGTGAATGTACAGTCTGTTCTCGGCATGGGTGCGCATGCGCACAACCCCTGGTGGTTTGAGGAGGTAAAATACAACTTGTATTAATAAAATAATCAGAACACACTTATGCATTAGAGTTTCTTTTACTGGTGTTTGTGTGTGTGTCCCCTCACTGTAATAATAATAATAATAATAATAATAATAATAATAATAATAATAATTGTAATAAGGTGCTGGTAAGGAAGCCTGATGTTACGCTATGTTACTAATGCTTGGTTTAAAAAACACTTATTTATGTTTTTGTTTATTTATTTTTTATTTATTTATGTGTTTAGTGACTCAGACTCTCCCTTTCGGTTTTGTATCTCCTGCTGATTCAGATCCAGACCAGCAGGTTTTTTTTTTTTTTTTTGCTTTCTACGCCGGGCAAGATGGCGGCGGTAGCGCCGAGATGGAGTAGCCGCTCAGCCTGAGCAGTTTTTAGACAAAATAGCATAAATATCTAACTTAAATCTGAAAATAGCACAGTATTTGTTTGGACTTTTCAACTTTCGCTAAGTTTTTAATATTTTCTCTCAGAATGTTCAAATTCTAGTTGTCTTTTACTCTGGTCCAGCAAGCAAACAAGGCAGAAAGTATAATGGGAGAGAAGCTAGAGCTGAAGCTCAAGTCGCCGGTCGGAGCCGAAGCTGCGGGATATCCGTGGCCATTACCAGTATATGTGAGTATCGTCTTTTTTTTTAACGTCGTCGTTAAAATTTAATCCGAATTTAGCGTCCAGTTAGAGAGACAGACCGTCATTTAGCTGATGAATAGCCTGAGAACCAAAGGGTATTATTAGCTTGCTAGCAGCGAGCTCTAGCGTGGTCATGTCGCTCAGCTGTTGTGCCTCGATTAACAAGCAAGCTCGTGGTTTATTTGTTTATTTATTGTTTAAATACTGACTCTGATTTCTTTGGAATGGCTGTCGAAAATCTTTAATGTCACTACTAAACCGTGATCAGGACAAAGTTCTTAGCGGAAGATACTTTTGGACATGGCAGCGGTTAACAGTTCGCGGGTTTTATGTTTAAAAAAATGGCACGAGCTGTATAAATAGCTTTCTTGTCAACGAGCTCCGGATATTTTTTTATTACATTTATTTTATTATTTAATGGAAGTCTACGCGTAGTTGACAGTCACGATTGTGGGGGGTAAAGCTAACTAGCTAGCAAAGACTACATGAAGTGTAAAGGTTGAATGGCAGCATTTGTGCCAGTTGTTTGTGGTTTTTTTTGTTTGGTTTTTTTTAACATAATAATGATAGATTTCCCCGCGTTTGAACGAGCTCTTGTCGGTCCACGGATTTCCGACTGGTTTGAAATTCGGTGCTGGTTAACATTTATTACCAGCTAACCTAGCTAGCAGGTAACTCCTTCAGTACAAACTGGCTGGTTAGCAGCGCTAGCAGCTGTGCTAACGTTAGCTGATTGTCGTGTTTTGTCTGTAGTAGCGGGCGGGTGGAGAGAAGTGGAGTGGGAAGGTTTATCTGATGCAAGTCCATGGTTGAAATGTTCAGAGTAAATTGTATTTGGAAATAAATAAATAAACAAACAAACAATGCTGACAGCAAGTGCAGTGGGATAGGACAAAAGAGATTCATACTGCTCCCATGACCAACAATGGGACTGTTGTTGTTGTTTAGGGTTGTTTAAGGTCGTTTTTGTTTAGTGTTAGACCAGGTTTGTGTCATACAGCCATCATAACCGGTCGGTTAGTTCTGCGATGCTGCTTTGTTGTTCTTTACAATGATAATAGCTCATCTTTTGGAGCAAGTTCTCAAACTTTTTTATTTTGCTATGGAGCCACTGCTTATTCTTCTTCTGTTCACACCTGACATTATCCTGCATCTTGTGTGATTGGATTATAAGTGGCCAGCACAGGTGTGAACAAGGTTTAATCCATGTCTGGGACAGGTTTTGATCCACTCACTCAAACCCTCAGGCACTATATGAGCACATCAACATTCGTAGTGTGAACACAAGCAGCCCGATGCATCCCAGCGATGAGGGGCCGACTGATCAGTTCCTTCGTTACCGCTACCTGAATCGCACTGCGTGGTAGAGCTGAATTTAGTCCTATAGATATAGACACTGCTCTTACAGGAGAGAAGAAAGAAGCTGCTTTTCATAATAAGATTTACACCTAGACATGTTAAACACTTGACTAGTTTGAAACACACCCATTTTCAATGGGATAGCACGTATTAACAGAACATGTTATTTACAGATCACCTGTTCCAGTACTTTTGCTTGGGTAGTTTGCTGTCAAAGCTGCCACGTTCTGAGCTGTTTAACACATCTGGATGTAAATATCAGGAGATGAAAGCTCTCAGATTTTAATCTATTGTCTCACATTTATCTTTCGAGTTCAAGCCCAGATATCCTCAGTGTTTAGCAGAAACAAAAGGAATTGTTTTCATAGTTCCATTCTTTTCAGGGAGGGTAAAATTTGTTTGTTTCGGTCTGAAAATAAATGCAGTGGAAGACTGAAGTAACATGTCTGAAATCTGATCAGAAGTGGTCACTACCAGGTGTGAACAGATATGTGCGTCTTGGCTGTCCAGTGGTGATGGGATCACTGTAGATGTGAAGCGTGTGATTGGTTGGTGGGTCAATGGTTAGGAGAGACAGAGTATGAAATCCCTCGCACACAGTGAGCGCGGCCAGTCGACTTGAGCGTTCTTGTTAGTCTGAGTGTAAGGTTCTGATAACGGCCTATCTGACACCAACAGGAATCTCTAACGCCTCTACAAATTTGGAATTATGTCATTTTTGGCTGCTGAATGTTCAAGCTATGGAATGTGGAGAAAACCATAGACTTTTCTGAGTGTAAAGTCAGTATGAGGCATAGGCACAACACTAACTGCAGTGTGGTTCATTCTTAATTATTCCGAAGGTAAAAGTTGTTCCTGCTGTATTCAGTTTGTCCTGCAACTTTTTTTTTTTTTTTCCATGTGAGGGCCAGTTTTTCTCTTACCTTCCATCATCATTCTGAGAGAAAAAAGCTGTGCATTATTGCACCAGGGAAGTTTAAGATCTTTACTATGGATCTGTAGCTTTTCTGGTCAAGTGCTGTGTAATAACATTGTCCCTGAGAACTTCAAGGAAGCTCCTTCACCATTAACCTTTCCAAACCATGGCACTGTGTTTTGTAATAAAAACCAGGTTCAGTTTTGATATCTGACATGATTTATTTATCCTTTACAGTATTACAGTGGAAATAAAAAGTTTACATCCCATCCAATAAAGTGGCTGGTTTTCATGGTGTAAAAAATGTAAACCAATATAAATCATATCCAAACTTTATAAAATATTTCTGATTATTTTGTTTACTTAATTTATCTAATTTCTAATTCAGGATGGAAATCATCATTTATCTTTATTACATTTTTTTAAATATCAAAATCACCTGCTGTTTTAACAGGAGTGTATAAACTTTTTTAAATCATCTGCTTTTATTTTAGTGTCTGAATAATTCTCCCCCATCCATCCATTTATTTATTTAGTTTTTAAACTTCTCTTTATATATGTTTTTGAATCCTTACTTTTTGTTTGTATCTAAAAGCATGAAGTTGCTGTGTTCCTCTGTTTTGGTGTCTGTTCTGTCAGAATTCAAGAAGGATCAATCAGATCAAGGCTAAAAAATGAACACGCATTTTTCCTCAAAGACCCTAGTGACCAGTCCTCCTCGTACTGTTTCCCCCTTTTCTTCCATGTGTTCCAAGAGAACTGGGAGGGAAGGTCGGGGAGTTCATAATGCTCTCATCTCTGGCTCAGTCCCTTTCGCACATTTCAGAGAATTTTAGACCGAATCGAATATCTTAGTGTTTGATCTAAGGCACAAATGTTGACTAAAATGTTTCTTTCAAGATGACTCGGTTCCTCCCATGAAGGTTATGATGCTTCACCATGACATTTATAAGAATTTACCCTGTTTATCAGGATCATATCTTGACAGAGTAAGAAGTGCTGATCTGTGTGTGGTTTCCGTCTGACAAAACAGCTTTGACCCCCAATGAAGCACAGAAGCTGCCGTAAAGGTGACAGAGGTCAAGATTATTCATCATTATAGCAGGAAAATTATCTTCTTCTCTGTGTCATAAACGTGAGTCACTGAGAGCAGTGCTGTGGAAGTGAGAGATGCGGCATGTGTGTGTGAATGAGTCACGTGTTTACGCTACCATTCACGACTGAGGGCTGTGCCACACTCGTGTGTGTGTGTGAGAGAGAGAGCGCGTAGGACACTCGTCCTACTCTCTCTCTCTTTCTCTCTCTCTCTCTCTCTCTCTCTCTCTCTCACTCTCCTTTACGTGAACGTGTGTGAGCTCTCCTTGCGTGCCCTGGCTGGTGTTATTTTTAGCTGCTGCGCAGGCGTTGCTGTGTGGGGAACCAACAGGAACACTGCCCCCTCTCTGTACATACACGCACATACTCCTCCTACGCACAGCTCTTGTCCAGATTTGGTATTAACATCCGTCTCGGCTAATCGATCACAAACGGACAGCTGAGATGGATATCTGTTCACACCCGGTTATTTTTCTGTCTCGAATGGCTCATTTTCTTAGCAGCAGGGTTGCCAAATCTGGTAAAAGCAACCAAAACACAAAATACTACCCCACTGAAACATTTAAAAAATAGCTAGCAATATATATATTGTCGTCTAGCATTACTTATAAATATGAAGTGTGTGTTTGTCATTTATAGAATTTACAGTAAAATCACAATTGGTGTAAAATGACACAAGATTATATGTGAGAAAATATTACAGCTGAGCCTTGGAATTTGTCAGTAGTCAGTTTTTAAACCGAGTACATGTGGAAGCCCTGCCCACTTCATCCCATCTGACCTTCATGTGGGGCATCGTCATAGGGAGGGGTGGCATACTCGAATACAAATATCTAGTACAAATAGCTTTTAATTAAACAGTTTTCACAACAGAATATCGGAAGCATTTATTTTTAAAGAAGTTGCTTTTGAGTTCCCCCCCACTGCACTGTTCACACGGCTTCAGAGTCTGTGCCGCAGTTTGATTCCGTATCTCGTATTTCTTTCCGAACCAGGAAGTCAAGGATTTTTAAGTACGCTGAGCCACTCGACTTATTTACTCGATGTAGAAAAAAATCTGGCCAGAGCTTAGAGAGCAAGCTAAATACAGAGAACAATGAGGAGATTAACCAGAGCTTTTTGCCGACTTTAAACAGATTGTTCCCTTACAGGATGTGGAGTATGGGGAGGAAGTGGGGTCTCGCAGCGGCACACTCAGACAGACCTGTGTATTCTTAGGGCTGTCACTCGCAGAAACTGGGTCACTGGGTCATGCTGTGCAACTTTCACTGCCATGTAGATTAGACAGATTTATTAGTGCTCTCCTGTGTGAAGGTTCTGTGGTCGCTAATAGAGATACTAGTTTTACTTAGTTTAGAGAATTGTGGAGTGAAAATATCTACAGAATCTGATAGTGTATTTGCTGTAATTTAAAAACTGCTCAGTTTAATAAGCATTTTGCTTTTACTCAAAAGGGCTGCGGATGTCGACTGTGTTTTAGAATAATAAGGCTGAATAAATATGGGGGGAAACTTGTATTATAGGCATGTAACCGATTATGAAAATATATAATGTCCTATAAACAGAACTGAAAATATTTTTTTTCTTCTTCCTCCCCCATTTCAAAGAAAGACAACCCTTATTATCATATGATTTACTGCGGTTTATATTTTTGGGAAATCGCAGAACGTCAAATCACAGAACATCAAGAAAAGGTGAAAACGTGGTTGCTGTTGTAGAAAGGACGTTATTAACATTTACATTATTTAGTGTCCAGTGTCACCCAAATGAGGATGAGGTTCCCTTCTGAGCCTGGTTCCTCTCAAGCTTTCTTCCTTAGATCATCTCAGAAAGTTTTTCCTCACCACCGTCATCACGCCTGAGGCAGCTTCTCATTAGTGATGAATGTAACTTGATGAATGTAACCATTGTTAAAAGTGCTATACGAATAAATTGAATTGAAAACTGCATAAGCAAGCTTTATAAAACATCCACAAACATTTCTAGATGTAACAAAAAGCCTTTTGCTTTAGACCATACCCAAAGCAGAAGATATACATTTTAAATCCAGTTACAGATATACTGATATATAATATGTAAACAGATGCAGTTAATTTCACTAAGTTGCAATTTTGCTCTTGTATTAAGAATACGGAGTAAATCGTCTTTTTACTGAACTGTGCAAGTTTTCAGTCTGTTCTGTATTTCTCTCTTTCTCTGCAGGATAAACATCATGATGCTGCACATGAGATTATTGAGACCATACGGTACGTACAGCTCAACATCCTGTTCACGACCTTCAACAGGTTGATGACATCTGTAACTCAAGTTTGTGTCTTTGTCTAGGTGGGTGTGTGAGGAGATCCCGGACCTTAAACTGGCGATGGAGAACTATGTGCTCATTGACTACGACACAAAAAGGTATCACTTTATCCAAGGAAGAGGTCTATACGAATGATTCTGTAAAGCTGGGCATACGCTGTAGGATGTCTGATTAAACGGTGTTGTGAAAGAGTGAAAGATTCCGGTGAGCTGTTGTGAGTTCACAATGTTCATTTTATTAATTGTTTTGTATCATCAATGTCAGTCTGATAGAAATATGAAAAGCTAGGACACTCAGTCAGTTAAGGTGTGTGGTGGTGCTGCTTGTTTAACTTGAGGTGCAGAGCAAGTGACCAGCTCATATCACCAGTTTGGATACAGTGGCATGGCTCGGTTGTTCCCGAGAGGAAGAATAACTTCACACGAGTAGGAAGTGGAAGTGTCACTAATCAACGGTGTCACAAAGTAACACAAAACAAAGACACTATACTTTAAAATTGTGCTATTTTTGCTTTTGGCTTAATCTGAAGTTGTAATTTACTAATAGTCAGAAGTTTCAGTTTAAAATTAACTTCTTTTTTCTGTCTGTTTGGGTGTATCAGTGGGTCATGAAATGAATTTGTTTTTGTCTAGTTTTGAGAGTATGCAGAGACTATGTGACAAGTACAACAGAGCTATTGACAGCATTCACCAGCTGGTAAGTTGACTCGTGTACACATGGCTGATAAATACGATGTTTTCTGCCATGGCAGTATGTATTCTGACATAATTTATCATGATATTGATATAACATTATTGGGTATCCCAGCCCTAGCTGCATTAGGGAGTGAACTGTGCTAACCCTGTCACAAAGATGATCTAATTCTCTCCATTTCTACAAACTTTACAGATCAATTCAATTTATTTTGTATAGCACCTTTTACAATGAACATTGTCTCAAAGCAGCTTTACATTAGAAGAGAAACGGAGAAAGCGGAGGGGGAAAAATATATAACTAAATAACTAGAAATAAGAATAAATTATTAAACTATTTTATTTTAACCCTAATGAGCAAGCCTGTGCTGACAGTGGCGAGGAAAACCTCTGTGGTGATATGAGGAAGAAACCTTGAGGGGAACCAGGCTCAGAAGGGAACCCATCCTCATTTGGGTGAACCTACACTCCTCTACTAACCAAGAAGATCCCTCTCTTCTCTTCCCTACAGAACTATAGGGTGTCGGAATGATGGCAAAAAGCGCAGTGGTGGTAACCTTAATTATCTGTGTTTTCTGTGTTTCAGTGGAAAGGTACAACTCAGCCGATGAAACTGAATAAACGGCCTTCAAACGGCTTGCTTCGACACATCCTGCAGCAGGTCTACAATCACTCTGTAACTGATCCAGAGAAGCTGAACAACTATGAGCCTTTCTCCCCTGAGGTGTACGGAGAGACTTCTTTCGACCTGGTGGCTCAGATCATTGACGAGATTGAGATGATGGAAGAGGACACTTTTGTGGACCTGGGCAGCGGTGAGGGCCTGCACCCTAAAGCTTTTCCATTAACTCGAAGCTACACTGAATATGAGCATTTTTCGGTGTACTGAACACTGTAAAACACTAGGATGTGTTCTCCCAGTGGTTGTGTGATTGAGTCTGAATCCTGATAATTCCACAGCTATCTGTGGCCAAGAGCCAAAAGAACAAAATTATATATATTAAACAGATGGCATGCTCTCCCCCCCCCCCCCTCTTTCAAGCAGAGTGACACTATCTAGTGTTTTTCTACTGACCCTTTTGTTGTGTAATTACCCAACATTAACAAGTTGCACTGATGACAGGAGATAGGTGTAGTCTATCCTAGTTAGTGAGCCAAAGTCCCAAACAGCTCTGATTTATAGTATGTTGTGTCATGAGGTATTGTTTGCAGTGTACTGACGTTTTTTCTGAAATCACAGACTGAAATGACTTTGCATGACTTTGACTTTTTCTTTGCCTGAATTACAGGTGTGGGTCAGGTGGTTCTGCAGGTTGCTGCTGCCACCAACTGTAAGCACTACTATGGTGTAGAGAAGGCAGAGATTCCAGCCACGTACGCAGAGGTATTACAAAACTTTTTGTACAGAATCATCTGGTGGTATGAAACGCAATGCAGGCAAAAGGAAATGTATCGAGTAAACACTCAGCAGCCACTTTATTAGAAACACCTGCTCATTCATGCAGTTATCCAATCAGCCCAATCATCGTCAGCATAAATGGACCTTGTGTTAAAGTTTGTTCAGACTGGTGGGTGTACTGGTACACATAATTAGTACACATTGGCCCCCTTACATCCGGTCAATCACTGTTTAAATGCCATGGACAATCTGAGTATTTTACCTGACCCTCATCCAGCATATTTACTTAAAGCATTAAAATGTGCCATGTCTCAAACAAGTCAAACTACTTTTATTAATATCAGAGTCCTGAAATCAGTCGACCTTGTGATGATGTGATCGAGCAAGGGAATCACAGCATGAATGTAAAGGGGTGTTCCCAAAATCTTTGGGCTGTTCTGAGAACTAAAGTGGGATCCAGTACTAATGTGTTCCTAATAAAGTGACTGGAGAGTGTATAGTGGGCTATTACAAATGGAATTACCTTTTTAATGCTTTTATTTCTCATTTCTTGGATTGCAGGCAATGGACAGGGAATTCAAGCGGTGGATGAAGTGGTATGGGAAAAAGCATGGGGAGTATACAGTAAGTTGGTGTCAAACAGGAAACGATTTATACTCCCATGACTATGTATTTTTGCGCATTAACCAAACCAGAGATATAGACCATTTCAAGAACGTAAAGGAAAACATGCACAATATTGTGCGTGTCTGGTCCTGAAGCGTTTCTGGTGGCGCTATTTTAAATCACAGATCTTTCAAAACAAAATGACAAGCACATACTTTTTCAGTCTGTCTCAAACTTTTACAGTATTTGCAAAATTACAAAATAATCGATCGGCTGAAATTACCTTATCTTGTAAATAAGATTTAATGCAACAACTTTGCAGTCAAAACCTCAGGTAATGTATCCAGATGTGTATCATTATCTGGTTGAAACTAAGTGTGTATAAGGGAGAACCTGTAGAAGCTCATCTGAGTCCAGAGGCTTATTTCTGTTTTCTAAGCAGAAAGGTGAGGAGCGTCTGCTTGTACAGTGTGGACCACATTTGTCTTGTCTGTGCTGAAGTCTGAGCAAGTCAAAAACCTAGTGTCAAAAACTTACTCTGCATGGTTCTTGGCTAAGGTGACTGGTGAGGTTCTTAGTGGACATTACACTTGCATGGCTGGTCAGTCTGTATATCTGTGCAAATAATAAATGACACTACTACTTGTATGCTAGTAAAATAATTATGTGCCATTATTACCTTTTGCAAAGATAAATATATATTCCGAAATATCTCTGAAGGTTAGTTGAAGTTTGTTGCCATGTTGCTGTGATCCATTGCAGTGTGAGAGGGTTTAAATGGTCCATCTCACACATCAAATACTTCAGGCATCTGGTCACGAATAAACAAAATGGTACACAAAATTCAGTTCCTCCTACAGGGTGTTACTGCCTTTAGATAAACATTTATACTTGCTAATGCCAATATACACATATAATGCCAATTTGTTTTAGATTGAGCCAAAATCAGAGCTAGACATTGATTTTTTTTTTGAAATCTGTACACTTTAATTTCTGAAAGTAAGTTAGTTCCGGCTCATGGAGAACAACCTACTACTAAACAACACAGCCCTAATTTAAATGTTGATGTTTTTTATTGCTCCTACAGGCAAGTCTTGAATGTTTCTAGTTAGTTGTTGCACTTGTGTTGGAGGCTGTTTATACACTGATATATGGCTGTGTTCTCACTAAAGTGTGCCAGTGGACATGCGGACATGGAAAGATTTGTGCAGGTCTTTTGAACTTTGCCATATTAATTGACCTCACTGTGAAGCCCTGCCCCTTTCCTCTCATCTCACGTTATTTGCCTAAAGTTTTGGCTGATGCTCTCGTCTTGCTCCTACTTCAAAGCTGCACTGATGTGCTAAGACTCGCCTGCTATCTTGATAAATGGAGAATGCTTTGAGTTTATTAATGTGAAATAAATAACTATTCTGTGTTTAATGTGTCATTAACTATGGCATTAGATGGCATCATATATTTAAAGCTCCGCAATTAAAAACACTAGGCACCAATCACCAGGTTTTTTTTTTAAGTGCCAGACTTCGGGTGTCTCTGTGTTGTCTGCTTTCTACCGACTTTGTGTTTCATGGAAATTAGAGATATAAGGCTTATATAGGTTTTCTTCCATTGTGCATCATTTGACTTCATCTGCTGTGTCTCCTATGAGCTTGGCATATGCTGTCATTATCGTTTGGCATATCTGACAGATCCAGTCCATTTTTATTGATATTTGATGGATGAAGTTAGTGAATGGTATTTCCTTACATGCAATTTAATCTTTTAGTTCTTTTTAGAATCCTTCAGTTTTTTTCAGGACACACCAAAAAAAGTTTCTTTATGAGCACTGTATTGTAATGAAATCACAAGCATTTCACAGGCATATCCACAGTATAACACACAGGTCATATCTAATAAAATTGCTTCTTATCCATCGAATTGATCTTGCATAAAAATAGTCTGTGGCATTTTACGGGAACCAGTGTTCACTGGGAATTTTCTTTCTCCTTTTCTGTAGCTGGAGAGAGGCGATTTTCTATCAGAAGACTGGAGGGAAAGGATAGCAAACACAAGGTATTGCATCTTGGTCGTGGTCAATTATATCAATGTCACTAATGCTCATTTGCATTTGGTTGCCATTTCTGGATGAAATTAATTATAGTAAAGTGTTCAAAGCACTGATTGTATTTGTTCTCTTGCAGTGTTATTTTTGTAAATAACTTTGCATTTGGTCCAGAGGTGGATCACCAGCTGAAGGAACGTTTTGCCAACATGAAGGAAGGTTTGTACTCCTGATGGTTTTTGTTACACGTATTTGACTTGCATGGGTGACCGCATCTTTTCACAATGAGAACACAATGATTTGTTGAATACACTTCAAAATAAATCGCACAGATCAGTCACCTTGTGGTTAAACATGTCAGTAGAAGATGCAAGCCAGACTATTGGCCAGCATGCCGAGGTAGCAAACATCTTTCGGAAACTGTGTGAGAAGAGGATAGCTCAATTGTCTACAGGAATTTTGGCCCTTTATTAACACATTTACCTACTTAGTTTGCTGTATGGTATTGCATTATAATTGCAACCACATTTTATCCTAGTGAGCTGCCATATCAGCTAACTAATAAATATATGATTTTTATGTCTATAAAATGTGTGCAGTAAGAGATCATTCAGTATAATGTAATAAACAGTATATTTCAGTTTTAAACAGTGTTTATCTTTCTGCTTTCTCAGGTGGAAAAATTGTATCTTCAAAACCTTTTGCACCTCTCAATTTTAGAATCAACAGTCGAAACTTGAGTGGTATGTGTTGCACTTTGACATGGTCAGTTCATTTGCGATCACTTCACTTCACCTTTAATATTGTATGCTGTTCTTCTCTACAGATATTGGCACAATAATGCGTGTTGTTGAACTTTCTCCACTGAGAGGCTCAGTGTCTTGGACAGGGAAGCCAGTTTCCTACTATCTGCATACAATAGACCGTACCATAGTGAGTGCTGTTATTACCACCCTTTTCACAACACTCTTTAACGTTCTGCAGTTAAAACTCAACTAGTGTTGATTAGTCTAACTTTCAGGTAAAACTAAAAAAAAATTTAAGAATATTACTACTATAGGCATGTGGGGCTTTTCCTGCTGTTTTTTTTTCTAAGCATTTTTTTCTTCCTCTGTTCACAGCTTGAAAACTATTTTTCTAGTCTTAAAAATCCTAAACTCAGGGTAAGTGAGCATCTGTTTTAAATCTGTTCCCTCCAATAGAATAAAGTACAAAGCTATACCAGCCTTTTGGTTGGTATTTTCACTTAAACATGAGATGTTGTTTTTTCCCCATTGTGACACTAGGAGGAGCAGGAAGCAGTGAAACGGCGTCAACAGAAGGAGACCAAGGACAGTAAAAGCAGCAGCACCACCCCAACCAAGCCAAAGGAGCACAAGGTGGGCCTCCATATCACTGGTGTAGTAAATGAGACTGACTTTTTTTCTTTTTTTTTTTTTTTTTAAAGAACCAGAGTTTTTCACCAATTATTTTTTACAATAATATATATATTGTTAATTCTTATTAAGACTTCAGCATCTGTATACCCCCACCACCATCACCACCCATTGATAGGGGGACACAGCATTGTTCCTGTCCAAATGATGGGCTGCTAGTTTTGAAGTCAGGTGTCACTACATTCTTCTTTGCACACTTTACATATTTTTTTTTTTCTCCTTGTCTCCTTACAGGAGTCAGGTGGTGAGGAGGAGACCTTGGGGGCACTGGTACCAGTGAAGTCGTCACCTAAACCACGTCGTGCCAAGCTACTTGCCAAGGGCCGCAAGCTGGGCAACAGGAAACGCGGGCGGCCCAAGAAGTCCATCATGGCAGCAGCCAATGAACGCAAGACCAAGAAGAGTCAGAGTGCCCTAGAACTGCTTCATGCCAAGACTGTCTCAGCAGCGCCTCCTCAGGGTACGTTTGCACCGACTGCATCACCTTCACCTTTATCTGTAAACACCACATTGTTGCTTTTAAGCTAATTTGATCTTGTTATTTTTGCTAATGTTTTCAAACAGATGCATACAAATCGCCTCAAAGCCCCTATTACCAGCTACCTCCTAAAGTTCAACATTACACAGCTGGCCAGCTGCTGCTCGGCTCCATGCCTGCGGGCCTGCAAACTTTACTGGGTAAACAAACCTTTCCTTTTATGATTTTTCTGCACACACATATCTATCTATCTGTCTATCTATCTGTCTATCTATCTATCAGAGCTGCAGTTTTGGAGATACTCTGAAACAGAAAAAGCAACGGTAAAAATTCTGGCTGTTAACTTGGTAACATAACGGTCACCATGCACATGCCTAGGGTAAACATTCAAGTGATGTTTGTATAATTAAGGTATACCTAATAAAGTGGCCATGTGTTGTTTTTCTTGTTTAAGCACACAAACCTGCAGCAAACTTTGGAGAAAGAGAGGGTACAGTTATTCACTTTCCTGTTCGTCTTTCCTGTTACAGATAATTTCAAAGTCCAGTACATGCAGTTCTTGACCTATATGAAGACACCACAGTACCACACGAACCTGCAGCAAGCTTTGGAGAAAGAGAGGGTACAGTTATTCACTTTTATTTTGTAGATTATTTTTCTGCACACTCACTTTCATAATAATTTAGAATTAACATGTTACTTTTTTTTACTGTGTGTTTCTCATAGCTCAGACACACTGAATTATCAGGTCAAGCCCAGCGTCTGATGAATGCCTGTCATGCTCACAAGGAGAGGATCAGGGATCTTTTCCAGGCCAAACTAGAGGAGGTAAGAATAGGTGAAACACAAAAGATAAGTGCTAAATGAACACTTAAAACAAACTTGCAGCAGAGAGCCTGTTTGTCTGTAGGCTGTAATTTCAGTGTTGATCTTTTAATATTCCTGCAGCTGGGAGTAAAGGCAGTGACTGTAGAGGACCTGATGCAGGCTCAGAAAGAGATCATGGCTCATAATATGCAGCTGAAAGAGCAGACCAAGCAGCTGGAGAGAGACATGGCTGAGCTTAAAGACCAGAGCCTGCTACTGGTGAGCCCCAGTGATGTTTAACAGAAGCAATCTGTATTCCATCATCTTTGGATAGTGAAAACGTTAGCTATATAAGTACTTTTCTGTTCTTCTGCTCTGCCAACTTGTTGTTTTTCGGTGCAGTTTATGAGCCAAAACTGTCTTATTCATGCAGCTAAAGGCTCGCTGTGAGGAGCTGAAACTGGACTGGGGGTCTTTGTGTCTCGAGACACTATTAAAGGAAAAGGCTGCTCTGCGTAGACAGATCTCTGAGAAACAGCGCCACTGCCTAGAACTTCAGGTACTTCAGACTTTTAAAATGCATGTTCAGTGCATGCTCTAATAGGACAGATAAAAAAAAAAAGAATTCACAATGTCGAAAGTGTTTTTCCCCCCTATTTATTTGGAAGTAATCTTTTTTCTGTACCTTTTTCCTTCATTGCATAACTTTTTCCTTGACAGATTAGTATTGTGGAGTTGGAGAAAAGCCAAAGACAGCAGGAGCTACTACAGCTCAAGTCCTCCTACAGCCCATGCAAAGACTCTCCATACCGCAAGAGCATCCCTAGCCTAGAGCCCCGCCCCCCTACAGACACTAACACCCCCAAACTAGCTGAACTGAATGGCCTTAGCCCCGAGTTGTCCATCAATGGCACGGCATCTCCTAGCTATGAGCGTGGAGGCGGCATCAACTGCTTCAATGGCAAGAATGAGCTGCTCTCCCACTACCTTCCAATCTCCCCCGAACATGAGATTGTGCCACCCACTCCAGAGCCTCGGAGCAGGCCTCTAGGACAGCCCCTGCCCGACTACACACGCTTTTCTCCAGCTAAGATTGCTCTGCGCAGGCACCTCAACCAGGACTCCGCTATAGGCCAGGCCAGGGCGCTCAGCACTATCCACAGGTCAGATCCGTTTTGTTAGAACTATAGGAATTATGATTTAATGGTCATGTTTAATGTCCTGTTCTTCATTTTTAGGGGTGATGTTGGTGTTGTGTCATCTCCAACCTTGAAACAGGGCTGCTCCTCACCAAGCGCAGCTGAAAATCAGCAACCAAATGCACTCAAGAGTGTGGAGAGGGTAAGTGTGTGTTTGTGTGTAGGTATTGCTTAGGCTCATTAAGTAATACATTCACTAGTTACTGCTTTGTGGATAAAAAGAAAGCAGGTTAAATGTACTTTTTTGCTCTGAAAATATGAGACTGGACGAAGACAATTCTACACTTACATCAATGGGAAAAGGGACTTTTTTTTCTACTTTTTTTTTTTTTGCACCGTGTGAGATTTCCCTCGTTGCCAGGTCTGTGAACTCTTTGCAGATTGTACATCACAATCCCACTCTGTTAGTTTACAGTTTTTTTTGGATATTACTGAGGCCTGAGCTAAACATGACGTTATAACCTCCCAGATTCTCACATCCTCCATTAAAGCCAGGCTGCTCATTGTGCTATAATTCCGTTGATGGCAAGAGATTCTGCAATCCCCTTGCACATCTGGGTAATCGGATCACAGCAATAGCACGAAATGCAGGTGTGAACAAGGTCAAAGGTGCATAAGAGATGCTTTGTAAGCTAATCGCCTCATTCGCATTCATAGGTGGTCTGAGTCACCTGTACCCATGTCCCATTTGTACTGTGAATGTGAATCTCAGTACATCAGCAGCCAGCCAGAGAATATCATTGCAAGACTGTCACTCTAACCCGTAGGTTTCTCTGCAGCTAGGCTTATGGATAAAGATGACCGCATAGACTTTTATAGATTTGTTTATGGGTTTTATTAGCATTTAAAGTGTTCGAAACAGTCCCTAAATGTGGTTAAGAGGTTTTGTGGGACATTCTGCCTGAAAATTAATGCAGTAGAAGACCAAATGGATGCTCACGACTGCTTTTTTCCAGCAGTGATAATGTGTGAAATCCGATCAGAAGTTGCTGGAGACACATTCATAATGCTCCATCCCCTTTCCCAGTATCTCCCTTTAGTATCCTGATCTCCTCATGTGTCTTGAAAGATGCACTGATCTGCTGCGTTTACATTCTATAATATTGTATAGAATGTTTTAATGATGTTATTGTCAAATAAAATCAGTGTTTTCTGTCAGATGCAAAATTAAACCAATATAGTTGGCATCAGTTATCTGTGTATTTTAAGAAGTCAAGCTGAAAATCTTGACAGAAAATATAGCCTTCCAATTTTAAAATCTAACATTTTAATTATAGGTTTTAATAGGTTGATTATTCGAAAATGACTAAAATGTTCCATGGTACCTTGTTCAAAAGAGTGGTGAAAGGACTCCCAATGTAATGGGCTTTTTAAATTGGAGTTGGCAAGTCTGTGTGTGTGGATATGGGTGTGTATGTATATAACGGTCAAAAATGAATATTAAAATGCTGTTACTCATTTTTCAGGTGAATAAGGAAAAGAGCCCCGCTGGACCAGGTGACAGTATAACCAGTCTCCCAATCAGCATCCCTCTCAGTACTGTACACCCCAGCAAACTTCCTGTCAGCATCCCTCTGGCCAGCGTGGTGCTGCCCAGTCGTGCCGAGAGACTGGTGTGTGTTTTTTTTTTTGTTTGTTTTTTTGTGTGTGTGTATATATGTGTGTGCTATCAGTAATAAGCACAACAAATTTCTGCCATACAATTGGGTCCCAACTAACACAACAGAAAAGTATATGCACCAAGATTAGAAGATAATGAGTCTAGAACGCAAAAATTGGCCATGCTGACAGGATGGGATTCTCTTTTTCCCCGTCAGTCACAGCAACACAAGTCAATTATGAGCATCTGTGTGCTGCTTTACATAGCTAATATGATATAGTCTGTATTTAATTTTCCAAAACCGAAAAAAGTGGTTGATGTGGGTGAGCACTTTCACTATTTAACTGATGTTAAATATAATTTTTTTTTCTACATTAATCTACTGAGAGTATAAAATTGGAAAAGGGGTGAAGTATACATATGGCACATACTCACTGAAACTGGACAGTTGAGTCTGTGCCAATAATGGCCTGATGTAGTCTTCTGCTGTTGTGGCTCATCCACATAAAGGTTTGATGCACATTCTCAGATGCTTTATTAAAGAGTACTGTAGAGTTACTACATCCTTCTTAGCAGTTTGAAGCAATCTGGCTGTTTTCCTCTGACCTCTCATCATCAAGGTGTCTCCATCTACAGAACTTTCACTCACTCAGTGTTTTTTGTTTTTCGCACCATTCTTCGTCACCTCTAGAGACTGTTGTGTCTAAGTCCTAAATCAGCTGTTTCTGAAATACTCAAACCAGCACAAACAGTATCAAAAACATGCCACAGTTCAAGAGGGAGAACATTATTTTTCCTTGTTCTGATGTTTGATTTGAGCATAATTTTTTTTGCATTGCTCTGCTGCCACATGATTGGCGCAGGTGTGTATATAGGAAAACACACTTTAATGTGTCCACAATATATTGTTGCAGAGGAATACTCCCAGTCCTATGTCTAGTAGGGAGCAGTCAGCAGGGCCAAGCAGCAACAGCAAGCAACCTCTGACACCTAACTCAGGTATGCAGTCTTATTCCTACTGCATGTCTTGGCACAATTTCAGTAATGAAGTCCAGACAGGTGTGTGTATGTTCAAGTTTTTTGGGCTCCTCTGTGTTTCAGGGTTGGTGAATGGCTCCCACTCTGCTATATGTGATCAAGACTGCAATTCAATGTCTCCTCCACCCCACATGCTGGGTCTTCAGTCACGTGGGTCTGGCTCCAGCCCTCTGCTGAGCACTGGCGGAGTGCTGCAATACGCAGACAGACCCCCTCGTCTTCCTGATGAGGGCCACCAGCACCATAGCCTTGAATCTGATCCCGAAACTCTAGACAGTGAGGCTCGCCGTCACATGTTCTTCTCTTCCTCCTCCTCTTCGTCTTCATCCTCCTCCTCTGCCGGAGGCTCGCGCCAGCATCATGGATCAGCCAAGCAGGGAAAACACCACAGCAGTCACCGCCACCATCACCACCATCATTCTCCAGGCTCTCACGGGTCGGAGGGACGCAAGAGAGGTCGCCGGAAACGCAGCTCCTCTAGCCTTGTTCCAGCAAGTGGTTCCCCTAAAAAACGATCATTCCCTGGGATTAACTACTCCTCGGGTTCCCCACTTAACATAAACACCATGGTGAGTAGATGGGAGGCTAGACAGAGAACATAGCATGTCATCATCGTAATTTGATTCTTCTATCCAAACCCTTCATATTCACACAGTGTACACTGTGTGAATATGAATTACTTCACAATTATGTATTTTTTTTTATTCATTCACCTTACTTTGACTCATTTACACTGACCTCTAGGTGAACAACATTAATCAGCCTCTGGAGATCTCAGCCATATCCTCTCCAGAGCACACAGGTGGCAGCCCTTGTGAGACGGACCTGGACCAGCCACCAGTACTTAAGCGAGAACGCCCGCTGGAGATTAACGGCTCCAACCGTGACTTATCCGCCCCTAGCTCAGAGGATGAGGAAACTGGATACCCAGCAGACAGTAGCTCCTTACGGTGAGATCAACCAATATACAGAATAATGCTTTAAAAAAGAGAGCAAGTGAGCCCTTAAATTTGTTCAAAACATTATTTTTCCTTTTTAGAATTGAAAGGAAAATTGCAACAATTTCTCTGGAGAGCAGAGATGGTGAGAGGGGTAAGATTATACCTCTGATTTCCTTCCAATTAACTTATTATTATTATTATTATTATTATTATTATTATTATTATTATTATCAAGCAGCATTCTGTTTATGCTTATTTTGTCAAAAATAAAATGCTTAAATACTTAAATTGTAGTAACAGTGCTCGGTTTCATAATTATAGAATAAAATGCATTTGGATTTCTTTCATGTTTCTGAAAATGTTTCTCCATCTCTCTTTTTTCAGGTTCACAGGGCCGTAAATCGGGGGCCAGTAGTGTCAGCAGCGATGTCTCCTCTTCTTCCAGCAAGTGGAAGTCCACCTTCTCACCCATCTCTGACCCCAAGCCTACTCCTCCAGACCTGCGCCAGAGCGGCTCCCCTTTCTGTGGGGGGATGTCTTGTGGCCCAGACTCTGACTCTGAGCAGAAACAGCAGAAGCGAGCAGATCGAGAGCGCAGTGAGCATTATGGCAACCCTAAACCCTTTCTAGGTCTGGACAAAGCACGGGAATCCTTTCCTAAGCAAAAGGGACGCGAGTGGGAGCTCAAGGCTGTCAGTAGTCTGACCAGCCAGAACCTCTTCATCTCTGCTGCAGCTGGTGGAGGCCTCCTGTGTGGAAAAGCGGGTAGAGCCACGGCAGTTTCTTCTGCCTCCTCTGTGGGACAGTATTTCCCTCTGGGCGGAACCTCTGTCTTACAGTCTTTATTTGGAGCGCAGACTCCTAACCCGGCCACCAGCGGACCTCCACGATTGGTTAACGGTCACTCTGTGCTGGGCAGCTTTTCTAGTGCTGGACTGGCAGGGGGCGCTGCGGGAGGTGAGCTGTTCTTTGTGAATATTTTTTTCCCCCCTGGGAGTTTTATATCTCTTGTTAGTTTGCAGGCCTGTGAAGGCTGTGAGGTAAGTGAAAGACCAAGCAGCACTGCCTTTTCTGCCTTCTCGCCTCTTGCTTTCTGTGCCGTTGAACCATTAGCTCATTGTTTATAAAGTGACACACCCTCAGAAAACCAGAACTAAACACAGTAGATGTGTTGAATATAATAGCCTTAAATCTAAGGCTAAATTTCCCCATAAAGTGACAGAATAATTGAAAGCTGTTCAGTGTCTTGAAAGATTGGTTGAAATATTTTGGTAATTCTCCTTTTTGTGAGTTCTGGACTTTTGAGTGACATTAATTTTTCTTTGGGTGTTTGTCATGTCTGCATGGCTTGTTTTTTGGTTTGAGACATTCCTCTGGCAGCCCAGCTCTTTAACTTGTTGTATTTGAAGTAATTCTGTATTTGAAACCAGGCCCATTAGGCCAGGTTTGGAAACATTGATGACAGATGCTCCATTCATGTTCGTGTCAGAGTTGGGTCAGCAGTGTTATGCCTCATTGCTTTGAGCGTGTTTTAACTTGCTTGCTGCTTATGCACAACCGGGCTGATTACCTGTCTCTGACCCCAACCCACTCCCCCATCCCATCTTTTTGTCCACCCAATCTCTCTCTCTCTCTCTCTCTCTCTCTCTCTCTCTCTCTCTCTCACACACACACTCACCCTCTCCTTGCCCCTCTACATCATCCTCTGCTTCCATCATTCTCTCCCTCTATCTCTCTTGACACTTTGCCACAGGGATTTTTCACCACATGACGCCTTCAGTGTCCTCTCAACAGTCTGCGCCCCCCAGTTCCCAGCACAGCCACTCTTCCTCGCAGCAGAGGAATCTGGATACCAAAGCCGGGGCCTTGTTCCTGGCCCAATATGGCCGCACGCAGACTGTCCTGCACGCTCCCTCCCCTCCTGTGCTTTCCCTACCTCCCCCTCCTCCCCTTCTCAACACTTCCTCCTCCTCTACTCCTCTCCAGCCTTCCCCGCCACGCTCGGAGAGGAAGCAATCTGTTTCCCTCCAAACGCTACATGTGCTCCCCGTCTCCTCTTCATCCCCCTCTTCTGCTCCTGTCACTTGTATCACGACCACTCCTGCTGCCTCCTCTTTGTCGCGGCCCTTTACACTGCAGTACCAGCCTTCTGCAAGCAGCAGCGGCGGCGGCGGCGGCGGAAGTGGTGGAGGCAGCAGCGGTGGGTTGGTGAGCTCCTGGAGGACTCTGGGTATGCAGGTGCCCTACACTGCTCGGCCCAGATAGCAGTGCCATGAGCAGAAACGGGGTGGGTGGGAGCTCAGAACTTGGGGGGTAATTTATAATTAGGAGCTGCTGTATGGTACCTGTCAAGCTTGTGCCTCAGTCTGAACAAGGTATGTGCTTTGCTTTTGTGTGTTCAAGCTGCTCATCAGATATTTGCATGCTCCTGTGTATGCATGTGTGTAATGGCATGGTAATTTATTGTCTAGCTTCTCATGTACCCTTTATTATTGCAGGTAACTGAAGCAATCTACCTCAACCCAATGCAACCTATGCAATGGACAGGTGTAGACCAACAGGCTCTTCCTCACTGGTGCTCCAACATTAGCTAAAGCCACCCGGTGTCAGAGCTTGACACCAGTGCATCTGAATACACATGCAGAAACACATGTGTGTACACACACAAACAAACAGGTCAGGACCACTCATAACCTTGTGCTCTTGTCTGGTTAAAGTTGTAAAAAAAAAAAAGGAGGCACCGACAAAAGTAAATATGTCATCAATTATTAATTGTGTATTTAAACAATGCCTTAGTGGATGTTTTTTTGTGCAAAGTTTGGGATTTGTAAAAAAAAAAATTAAGTCCAATAAAAAACAAGGCATCAGCTTGAGCGATAAAACTAAATTACTGAACATTTGCTCCATGCTGAAGCCCAGCACTGTGTTAGCCTTTTACATTTTCTGGAATACTATGGAATCTTCTTTAGAGGTAAATGTGGGAATATAGACTTGAACATGAACATGATTACAAAAAAAAAAAATTTACAGCTCTGTAATGGCGTCGTGAAATGTTCTGATTTAAATGATTTTAAACGGCAGCGTTGAGTACATACCACACACATATTCCTTTACATTTACACTGGATAAAAGCCTATTCACTACAGCCAACCGGCCCGATAATTGAGTCAGCTCAATTACTTTGTTGTTTTGGATTACATTTGATCTTTCCTTGTTTTTTTTTTAATCTGGAAATTCTCGACTCGTTAACACACACAGGGACTGAAGCACAAATGATTAAACGTATTTACCAAGTTCCTGTGTGTGAAAACATCAAATCTTTTAAAGAGAAACATAATGTACAATATATATACTATGTCTCCTTTTTAAATATAATTTAGATTTTTCTAAACGATGCCTACGTGTAAAGGTCGGAGCTCGGCGTTCGACGTGAAATAATCGATTCAGGTGATTTTTTTTTTTTCTCCTTGTTTCCGGAGACAAATAAAGATCCATGGTGCTGAAAACACTTTTGTTCGGAAAGGTGCTAGTTATCTGCTTTTGAATCATGCACACCATTGATATTGTGGTGCTCTCTGCAAGTAGGAAAACCACACACATACACAGACGATTGAAAGAGGAAAAAAAAAATCTTCAAACACTGGTATCATGGCAAAAATAATCTACTGTGCAACTGCCGCATTTTTTTTTTTTTCTTTTTTTTTGAGGTTTTTGTACTGTGAATGAAAGTAACTCTCAATGTGTAATTGTATATAATTTTGAAATATTTATCATTTTTTGTTGTGATTGTTTTTGTTGACTTTGTGTTAACGTACTGAGTAATTAGTGCAACTGTGTACATGACTTAAAAAGAAAAAAAACATGGTGCTACAATCTAACTCTGGACTGTGCCTATTTATATTAAGAACATCAAATAACATACAGATTCTGGGTGCTTCTGTTGACAGGGACCTCGCATTATGTAGCACCAAGTGGAAAGCAATCAGACGCTGCAATGATCCAAGGCGTTTCTAAACTCGATTCTTACTTGATCGTTTTCTAGACTTTTAAAGTGGGGACCTATCTCCCCTGGTGCTGGCGTTTGGCCCTCTCACGGCCAAAGCCTTCTGTCCACCGTTCTTCGAGTGCTTAGAGTTTTCCACAGGGTGAAAATCTTTGACATCCATACAGTCGGAATAGACGATACAACAACAAAAAAACAAAAAATATATATATATACACACAACTTCCGGTGCATATTCCCTCACTGACCCTTTAATAGGAACACCTGTACGCATACATGTACGTACACTTCTCTAATCAGTAGCTTGTATATCCTCAGCAGCAGCACAGTGTGTTCACTCACAGTGTTACTCAGCTTTAAATAACCTTCACATTGCCTCAGAACAGAGAAAAGCTCTAATCTCTGTGACTTTAACCATGGTACAGATGGGCTGGTTTGAGTTTTTTTTTTTTTTTTTCCAAACATCTGGGATTTTCACACAAAACAGTCTATTGTTTGCTCAGAATGGTGCAAAAAACACTGAGTGAGAGACAAATGTGTGTCTCTCCTGAACAAAAGATCTGAGGCAGTCTATCATGGGCATATAAACTCGCCCAAACCAGACAGCCTGGAAAAAGAGTAATCAAGTGGGTCTGTGCCCATGATAGACTCAGATTCCTGTTCTTGGCTGACAGGAACCTGATGTAGTCTTCTGCTCAAGGTTTGTAAAGAGTGATTGTGTTATTTATTATAGACTTCCTGTCAGCTTATGCCACTCATTTTCTTCTGCTCCCAGGAATCAACCATCTGAGATACTTAAACCAGACAGTTAAAGTCACAGATCAGACTTTTTCTCTGTTCTGATGTTGAATGTGATCATTAACTGAAGCTCCTGAGCTGTAGGATTTTTTTTCTTTCCTTGTTGTGCTGCTGCCACACAATGGGCTGATTACACTGCATGAATGTACATGTATTCCTAATAAAGTGGCCAGTGAGTGTATGTCACATTTTATCATGATCTTGATATTAGATCTCATCGCCTAGCCCTACTTGAAGTGTGTGGAGACTGTTACTGGTGTTGTGGGATTGCTTAAATTCTTTTTTGTGTGTGTGTTTGAACCTGTTTCTGCTTAAGTCAATTAGTAAAGATATGAGTATCACATCCCACGACGCATTAGCAGCTCTCTCAACATTCCAGGGTGTGAGCCTGTTGTCTGGTGTGAGAAAGAATTCAGACATTTAAGTTGTAAGCATTTTTTTATTATTTAAAAAAAAAAAAAAAAGGTGCTGGAGAAGCCGCCGTGTTTAAGAGCGCCGGGGTCAGTTCTCGTCCAGTCGTTATCGTCACGGCGACTGTGTGTGTAAACTAGAAGTGCATCACCATGCTTATGTTCTCTGTGAAGTGAGGACATCGCGTACATCAGCCAGAGAATCCAGTAGGACGTAACCAGCACTGTCGATATACGATGTAGTCGCTGTTAAAGTTAGCTGTGTACCAGTTTGTGTTTTATTGCTTGTGCTTTTTGTTAAGAATTAAGCTGAATAGAATTTAGACCAGTGAATAATGGTGCTCTCCTTCACTTTTTTTAAACAAGGAAAGTGCAGCTATACGTTTTTAAATACAGACAAGACAAATAACACACAAGGTTTGCTCTTTGTGCTTTCTGTGATCTTCATTGTTTCAGCTTCGAGGGTGAAACTGCTCTAAAGCCTCATGTGTGGAAGTAACTTGTGTAATTCTTATTAACACAACAGTAGAGTAGAGGGTAGTGTGTGTGTAAATACATATATATTTACTCAGGTACATGCAAGATTAGATAAGAATTTGTACATTTCAAGGCAACTTCACTTTGTAATTTGGGTTTAAGCTGTAAAAATGTGTAGTCTCAGGAAGATGCCTTACTGGTTTGTCTCAAATGGAAAGGGAAAAGATTCAAATAAACCTGAACCCATCTTCTCAGCGAGTTTTCTTTTTTTTTTTTCTTTCTTTCTTTCTTTTTTTTTTCCCCCCTTGCGTTCTTTCTAGATCATAAGGTTGTCTTACCCTTTTTCTAACGTCCGGCCAGCTTTCTCCAGCCACGCTCGTCTGCACTCTGTTACCTGTATTTTCTCTTCACGCTAAGTTATAAAGATGAACGTAGTTCTATGTAAAAAAAAAAAAAAAAAAAAAAAAAGTAACTTTATTGCATTACTGTCATATGGAATGACCAAACTTCCACTCTCCACATAGAGCAGGATAGGATGATGGTGCAATAAGTCTTCACCAATGTTCTAATTGCTGTTGTTGGTGCTGGTTCTATTGCTTCATGAAGTGTTTCTAATAAAATATATATATTAAAAAAAACAGCCTTGATTTGTTTGTGTCTCATATTTATTGTCCACCTTTTCAGGTTGAAGTGAACGACGTTCTTACGTGAGTCTTGTTTCATTATCGGTATTCACTCTGTGTTTTCCAGCTGAAATTGTGCTCGTAGAAAATAATGTCAGTGTGTGAATGTTGATGGAGAGGATGCACGGGGCTGCAGTACATACTGTTCATATCTTATCACAGCCTTGGCCAAAAATGGGCCTGGTGTGCTGGGAAATCGCCCCTCACCTCTTTTCTCTGAAATATTTGTGGAGGGAATAAAAACTAAAATGGCATCAGTTATAAAGGACTAGCACAATTCACTGTTCTGCATACTGTATATGTCTGTTAAGCTCTTTAATCCACTTTTTATAAATAATGGGTCGTTTTGAACACCTTGAGTGTTTTTGTTTGTTTATTTGTTTTTGGAGGTGGTGCTAGCGTCTTGGTCTCATCCTGTTGGCCTGCCAGAACAAAGACCTTGAAAAGCGTCAAAACACTTGCAGCTGTGTGTGTGTGTGTCTGTGTGTGTTCTGCAGTCCAGACATCCTGAAGCATATCTCAGTGTCTGAGTCCTCTTGCTGAAATCTGGGGCAATTTTTTTTTTTAACAGAAATAGCTTACTGGATTCACTTGTCAGAAGTTTTGAGTATGTTGTAACGCATGTAAAATCATTATTATTATTATTATTATTAGGGGCCCGAACACTGAATATCTATAAGCCACCTTATGTAATTGAAGTGAAGAACGCTTCATACACGCATACTGAAATTTGCAACAATTTGCATCTTGGTTAAAGTCACAACTCGACTCAAGCCACCGACAAGACAAAGTTAGATGCATGTCGGCAAAACAATATAGAAATGTGATTCCACTCGGATTCTTTGGGTCAGGACAAGGTCAATGTATGTCATATTGGCTCTTCCACCATTTTGTCAGATCGTTTTGAGTCACAGTTATTATTGTGATACAAAGCTCTTTTTTTCCAGAAATGCTGCAGTTAATCAATAACATGCAGACGACTGAATAGGTAACAAACCGGTGATAAGACGCATCAGAAATCATTTTAGACTTAACTTGACATGTGGCGCTTTAGAATTCAAGAAATGTTAAACTCCGCCTCTAGGGAGCGCTCTGATTTACTAATGAATGATTGTTGATGCATAACCCTGAAGCCTCCCAACATCAGATCATGATTCTTCTTTCTCTCGATTCCCTGGAAAGTAATTTGAATGTGAACAAATAATAATAATGTAATTTCTCAGATGTCAATGATTTGGGGTTTTAACCAGGATTTATTTTCTTTCTTTTTGATTTTGAATGCAATGTCACTGAACAGGAATTCTTTCAGACTAACTAACTTTTATCTGTTTAGCCCCTCGACTTGATGTTAATAAGCTTTGAATTTCTTGGCAAGAAGTGAGGAAGTGAAAATCTGAGCATCGACCTGACTTTCAGGAACAGCGGTGCATTTTGTTCAGGTTCATCTCTGTGCAATGTTTTGTAAGTTTCATGCAGTTGGATTGTGTGGGAAATAACACGAAGAGCTGAAGAGATGAAAATATGGATGTAATGCATGAATAAAAAGATCTCTGTTTATTCCTATTTTTTTTGGAATGCCCTAATCAGTGTTTGATTTAATGCCCCCCGGGGTCAGCACAGTAATCCATTGTCTGTCTGATCTCTCTGTGGTGAGCTTTTATAGCTTTCATAGCTTTATTTTATCTCCTCATTCACCACCGTCTGCTTCGACCCCCTTAATAAAACAAAAGGCACACATTAAAATCCCTCCATTCAAGGACATGGTACTGTGAAGCTATTTTGGCAGCCTGTTTCCTTCAGGAATGCAGAAGTTGTGTATAAAGCGGGTTTCCATTGGTGAACCTCTCCCAAACGAGGATTTTACACGCTCGTGACTGAGAGGAAATGGGTGCGAAGATGTGCTTTTGGTTGTTGCTGCTTCTGCCACTATCAGCCGTCACAGGACCACTGGGTAAGACGCAGATAGAGACGGAACATAATTCACAGGACTTCACCAGAGTCCAGTCACAGTCAGGTCAGCCACCTCCAAAATCTTCATGTTTTCTTTAAATTACTGAAGATACAATCAAACATGTAGCAAAAACAAAACCATGGCTAATATTCTGACTTCTGATTGGAGATTTATTGTGCAGTATCTCTAGCAGTCTAACTAACAGTATCTCACTAACCTTCCATGCACATGTTTACAGGACTAAACAGCAGTGAAAGGGAAAATCGCGTACACTCTGGAGGACCAGCTGCTTCTCCATTGCAGTGTCTTTTGGAGGACATGCCATGTGTCGAGGAAAGTGTCCATCCTGATACACTACACGAGATCCTCCTTGCTTTGCAAAACATCTGGAGTAAAGACGCTGAGCTGATGAAGAGGGAATTAAACCGGTTTGGATTTTGCTCGCATGACGATGTCGTGCGATATTCCCAGTTTTCATCACAGATGATGCACAGATATGTGCATAGCAAGAAAGGTACTAACTCAGTGAATGCACATATCAGGTTAAAGACAGAAATACAGGATGCTGTCTCTGTCTCTCTCTCTCTCTCTCTATTTATTTTTTATTTTTATTTTTTTTTTTTATAGAACATTTAGATGTTGAAGAAGACGGGACTTTCACGATGACCCTACACTTCACAAAGCCTGGGACATGTCCTGAACAAAACACAACGGCTCCCATCATGCTCCTGTTTTTCATTGATTTCCGCAACACAGACGAGTTGAAGATCAAATTCAGCAGTCACATCCTTCAGCCTAACAACCAGGTAATCATCAGCATCTTCATGCCTTAATGTGAACTCATTAGTTCTGTACTTTTTACTGATTGTAACAATGTGGTTGTGATGTTTCATGTTGTAAGGTACATCTCTTTTTTCCGTTTCGTGGCAGACAGCATGTGTCTCTCAGACAACACAGTTCCTGGTCCTTACAGGAGTTCAGAGTGACAGCATCAGTCATGAGGAAATAAAACTGAGGATGGACGTTCAGCAGGGCGGTAGTGTAGCGATGTGATATTTCTATATTTTCTGTGCATAATTATTGTGACTAGCTCTATTCACGATGATCAATGTGTGTAATTGTTTGTTTTTAGGGAAGAAATTAGGTTTGTCTGAATTTCAGGCCATCACATCCTGGAGGAAGAGCACCTCCAAGAGTCCAGCAATTCTTCTGTTTCCCAAGAAATCTGTCAGTGAAAATGTACCTCAGTCAAACGGGTATGTTTATATGCAATCCCTCTTCACATGTCACAGCTGGGAAGTAGATATTTTGCATTTTCATTCAGGCATTTCCATCAACAGACCCTGATGTTGACCTCTGACCTTTTCCAGAACATTTCTCTTCTTGTGTGAGCTACAGAAGTTCTTAAATGAAGTCTCACCTCAAGGAAATCCTCTACTGCAGGACGAGGTCAGCCCCAATGTTCTTCACTCTCTGCCTCCTTTAACTCTTGGAGTGTCTTCAAGCGAGTCCCTTCTTCATGAGCTGGTCAATTCTTCAGGACCGACCGTGTTCTTCTTCCCCCAAAGCGTGAGACTGAGGACCCACCGAGTGGAGCTGGCCCTGAAGCCCTCATTGCTCTTGGTGCTAAAGTTAAAACTCGACGAGGCTTTAGCCCAGGTTCGGATGGAGGAATTCGGGCGTGGTGCAATGGACACACTGCAGGTTCTCAGTGTTCTCAGCGCGCTTCCTAATGATGGAGAAGATCTGGAAACAGGTGATCAGCTTCCTCTTACTGCAGTGTGTAAGTTGATGTCCATTTTAAAAACTTTTGTGGACAGTCATTAAGACATGACTTTATCTTATCTACACAGGTTTGGAGGACCAACATGAGGTCCAGTACAGAGCGCTCTTACTGCTGAAAGCTTTACAGGCTGTGCTGGGTGCTTGGGCAGTGGAAAGAACGCAGAGGGCGGCACGAGACGACCAAGACAGACCAACAAGGGTCACCCAGTGTCACCTTGAGAGTTTCACCGTGTCTCTGGAGAAATACCTGCTGGAACCTTCAACAGCCAACATTAACAACTGCGAAGGAGCGTGCGGCTTCCCTCTGAGCAATGGCAACAACCATGCCATCCTGCTGAACAGCCACCTCCAGAGTGGACAGCCTCTGAACCGCGGGCTCTGCTGCGTGCCCATAGCGTATGACGACATGTGTGTGATTGAGCTCAACAGCGACTCCACCACCATTTCTTACAAGACCGACATGGTAGCCAAGGAGTGTGGATGTCGCTGATAATATCAGCACACACACATGCACGTAGGTCACATTAGAGATGATAAAGCATTCTCACACGTTATCTTCCATTTCATTTATTTTTCACACATTTTTCACAAAGAGCAGAATTGTAAGATCCTGTTATATTGACAAACATTTCTGTTCTTCAGGAGAAAGTGTCTACCACTAAAGTGCTCAGAACCTCATGTACAGATTTGTTTCTGGCACACGACAAAGTTTTTTGCTTTCTTAGGTGAACAATGATCATATGAAAGTCAACAAACCAAAATAACGCAATGCATTAACTATCCAATTATAAAAAATGTCAGGTTTTTCCTCTCATAAATGTTCAAATGTATTCACATCATTAGAGCTTGTGCATGCAATTTTTGAGTAAAATATATCTTATAGATAGCAACAACTTTTCGACATGCCTTGTTTGTTATGTATTTATAGGTTGTGTATATTTCAAGAGATCAGCAATAAACAAATATATCACCACACGTTGTCCTTCACGGTGTGAAGATTACTGTTGTCATATTTCCTGGTTCATTAAGCTCCGATTCCCTTCATTTTTTTCCCTCATTATGACCACATTTAATTCCTTCCTTTTAGGAGTTTTCCAGGCATTTCTCTCTTCCTGGGCTTTTCTCCAGGTTGCATAGCTGCTCGATTTTTGCTAAACTGGTCCATTTCTTCTTCTTCTCCCCACTTCCATAATGCTAGATTGTCCCACCAACCTTTTTCAAACTGAAAAAAATAAAATAGAGAGGATTTATTACTGAGCCTCTGGATTTAAAATCGGCTACTTTTAATGTTTTATTTATAAGAGTTTTATAATACCTCATCCGTGTCTCCTACCACTTCAAAAATAGGCTCAATTTTCTCTAAAAAACCACACACAATTCATTTAAAAAAAATAAAAAAAGTCATGAAATCTTGTAGTTCAAGATCATCTCCAGGTCTTCCAGCATACATCACTCACCTTGGACCATTTCAACCCCAGAGCAGAGCACCACGATGACCAGTGCCACTAATATGCAGCGGTTCAGGCTGATTCCTTTCCATGGGTTTTCCACCTCACTCAAAGACTTCACAGGTAGAATCCGTCTGTATTTCTCTATGAGATGAAAAAACTTTATATTCTATTCCCTCACTGTCTGTTTTATTAGACACGTCTGTACTGCTGCATCTTCATGGCCTTTTTCATTTATTAGTTGACATTAAATTTCAGAGGGAAAATGTGATGATGGTAAATTTGAAGGATATCATAAACTGCTGATCATCTGGATTTACATATCACATATCAGTCAATCCAGGGCACAAGCTCTGTTTATCCAATGTTTATCCAATCTCTAGCTGTCCAGTTTCAGTGTAAACATGTAGCCTCAGGCTTGTGTTCTCAGCTGAAAGGAGAGAAACCCGATGTGGTCTTCTGCTGTTGGACAAGTTGAAACCTCATGGTTTGGTGTGTTGTGTTAGATGACTGTTCTGCTCATCATGGTTGTTTATAGTTGTTGTTTTTTCAGCTCAACATTTATCTACTCCTATCGAACTCTTTTTTTTTTAAGTTATTTTTTAGTTTTCCCTTCCCAGGAAATCAGCAGTTTCTGAAATATTTAAACCAACCTGTGTGGCACCAATAACCTCACCACAAGTCACAGAGATCACACCTTTCCTTATCGTGATGTTTGATGTGAACAAAGTCTCTTGTAACTGTATATCATATCATACACTGTGCTGCTGCCGCATGATTGGCTGATTGACTAACTGCATGAACAAACAAAATGGTTGTGTTCCTAAAGAATGATCTAATCCTTATCTTAAAATCACTGTTTTGTTAGGATTTGATTCATTACACTGTTTATTTGAGCTGCAGGACAAATCCCATGGAGCTGTTTGTAATGTTACAATTTTTTCTTCTACTAATATTTAATTTTATGTTCAATACAGTAACATCAATGACTTTAAAGCAAAACTACCATCAGAAGAAGAAATGTTTAAATCATTTCAGTGCTAACAGAAGCTGGTCCTGGAGCTCAGAGATTAACATAACCACCATGTT
Organism: Hemibagrus wyckioides; assembly: GCF_019097595.1. Taxonomy (NCBI): domain Eukaryota; kingdom Metazoa; phylum Chordata; class Actinopteri; order Siluriformes; family Bagridae; genus Hemibagrus; species Hemibagrus wyckioides. The sequence continues at coordinate 22,085,716 of NC_080719.1, forward strand.
TAAGCTCATCGGCTAATGACTGAGGCTAACTGGTCTGTTTCAGAAGAGTGAAAACTCTTCAGCTCTGCTGATTTAGAACAAGTTGTTTTATACGCCTGGGTGCCATAATTTTTCAGCAGTGCATCACAGCAGGCTGTATGACAGCCATAGTGCTTTCAACATGGCTTAAAACAGACTTAGGTTGAACTGCAGAGAGCTAAAAATGACACCACCAAATACAAACAAAAAGAAATATGCATGTGTATAAACCATTCTGATGTAATTATCACTACCATACAGGAATGATTTGGTTACGTACCTGGCATGATCATGGAAGGGGTGAATACTTCCAACTCAGACTGTCAGGAGCTTGGGTTCTGCCTCACATATGGGTTCTTGATTGACAGGAACAGCTGAAAGTAGATTATAAATAAAGCAGGTCACAGTGAAGCACAGCTCGACAAAAATGGTTTCTATTGAGATTTAGATTCGTCCTGTGTGTGTTTTTGTTTTTTGTTTTTTATGAATAAACCATCTTCATAAATGTACATAATGTAGTCATTCTAAAATCTTCTCACATTGAAATGACATACAGTATGACCCTCTATTTGTTTTCTAATAAATAAAATCTTTAAACCCAGTTATCAGGACTTTCCACTTTAAATATTTCCACAGTTTGACTAGACCTATGTAATACATATGGATAAGTTCATATTTATTCATTACTCTGTTGTTGTTTGCCTCATCAATATTAATATTCATCATATTTTCTGTAAAATAAAAACTCAGCAATTAATATCCTCCCTGAATAAACCTCTGTCCTGTCTCCTGTCTTGTTAGGTGTTGACATAATCAGGTGTTTGAGTAGAGAAGGAGCCGCTGTGCACATCAAGGCAGATCATACATAATGCTATAATTTTTCATGTAAATATGAAAAATGTGACTCCAACATAACCCCCCCCCCCATAAAAACACCCTAGGTTTACACTAGAATTTCATGTTTAATATTGTTCTGCTATTAATTCTATTGCATGTGCATTATATAAAATCTTTATGCAACTAAATATCATTTCTGTAGTGTTTCATATTTATGGAGGCTTGCAACATTCTGTTGAAACATTCTTCTTCCACTTGATATCCAAGTGGTTTATATTCCACTTAGAGTTCCCCTGTGGTGCATGTGCTTGTGCTGTTGTGGTTTGATTTTTGGACGTCACAATTGCAGGAAGACTAAAGGCAATTGTAAGCTAGAAATTGCAAATTGTGGAATATTTACAAGCCGTTGCACGATGGACACAATTCTCTAACGCATGATTGCATTTTTTTTATTTTACAAATGCGAGACAAATAAGTTGTGGTTGCATGAGATGATATCTGGCAATGTGTGATCGCGTGATCTCTCACAAAGACAGTCGATTAAAACTGTGACGTCACAACGGGCGTGATCTCAACGAAAACTGCAAAACAAAAGTCGCAATTTGTGTAATATTATCTCGCAACCACTAAGCAAAATGTCGCAATAAAGTGATAATGCTGTGCAACTGCAAGAAACAATTCTAAACGATGTTATATCCCGCAACTCCAAGGCAAAAAAAGTATAATGATATCTAGCAAATGTAAGATTTTGATAATTGCGTCACAATTGCGTAATGTCTATAAAAAAAAAAAAAATAAAGTTGAAAGTAGTAAAATGTCGCGGTGGATTCAAGTCTCATGTCAAGTGAAGCTGCATGATTTTATAGCTGAATGCTATATCTCATATTATCTTGTATGTATAGGATATTTCTTATTGTGTGTGGGATTGTTGTTGTTGTTGTGTAGTAAATGTACCATATGGTGTAAAATAAAGTAAACCTGTGGTCATGTTTGTGAGTGTTTTTGTTTTTAACAAGTTAGTGTTTTATTCGAGCTTATTTACACCTGTGTCATTAGTGTGAGTGTGTGTAGGTGTGTATGGAGTGTATAATCCTCCAGTAGAGTGTATTAGAGACACGCCTCTGGCGGAATAAACACTGCTGCTCTCACTGCCTCTTCACAACACACCAAGTCGCGAAATAAACAAGCGCCGTGCTTCCGACGCTGTCCGGATGGTTAAATCCAACCTCCAGACGATCCTGAATAGCCATTGTTTTGCCAGAGAAAAGGAGAGAAATATATCCAAGATGCCAGTAGTCGAAGTAACTCACAATAAACCTGAGATCAAAAGGTATGTGTCCCGTCATTTATCTTCTTAATTTAGCTTAATGCTAAGCTAACATGCGCTAGCTTCGCGGCCTGGTGGACGGTGAAGCCTTCACGGACTTTGGTCAACAAGAAAGCAGACACACTTGACCATTCCTATTTAGAAAACGAATCAAATGATGTATAATTGAGCGAATTTATTTTAAAGTGATGTAAAGTGTGGGTTTTCTCCTCCTCAGATGCTGTCTTTGTGGTTAAAGCTGACTAGCGCTGTAGCTAGCGTTAGCTAGGTCATGGCCGCTCGAGCTAACAGAGCTGTATCTGTTAGCTAACAAGCGAACAGATCTAGCCTCTGTACATCAACAGCTTTCCAATACAGAGAATATTTTAGATATAAACATATCACAGTAGTAGGATGTGTTGTGATTTTAGTTGGTAAGGATATGTGTAGGTAAATTAGGACATTACGTTGTTACGTAACGTAACGACTTGGACACTGTTTTGTCGCTGTATAAATGCTGTATTATCGGACATAACGCCGTTTTATGATGAGCGGATTAGCATGTGTTCATCAGGTTTAATATCTCAGACTCAAGGCGTTTACTGTTATAAAGCTTTCGTAGTGAACAGTCTGAACCTCTAGCCAGCCGTCACCAGTTTGTTCCGCACTGTACTAGAGCTGGACGATGTGACCAATAAAAATCACATCACGATTCTCAGAGACGTTTCTGCGGTACAGGATGAATCACGATACACTGACTTGTTACCAAACTTGATATACGAACGATTTCCTGGTAATGAGGCAATGCTTCGTTTCATTTATGACGAAATATAAAGTGTTATAATACTAGATATCAGCTTTAGGTACAGAGCTTGACCACAGTTTCAGGGTTTAATCATCATTTTGCCTCATTATAAATGCAAAGACAAATAAACTGTAAAGAAATGATTTATAATGGACACACACAAATGATATAATATCAATATGATGATGTCACAGTACACTTTTGGATATTTTCTGGTATTGTTTGATTAAGTATTTACCAAAATAAAATTACCTGAGTTCGTGGTAATTTATTGATTTTCTGTATGGTGGTGAAAGTAGGAAATGAAACATATGGGTATATTTGTACACTCACTGGACATTTTGGCCATTTGGGAACACCCATGCGTCTACTGATTCATGAATGTGTTCAATCAGCCGATCATGAGCTTCAGAGCGACGCGTAACATCCCACAGCACAGATAAAGGTGAAAAGCTTCAGTTAATCTTTACATCAAGCATCAGCATGTGGAGGTGGGTCGAGTGATCTCTGATTTTTTACCCATATAATAGTCTGTAGAGTTTACAGAAGACCAGGGACCTGAGGCTGCATTACCAACAGTTAAAGATTATTAAAATACCAGCCGATGTTTTCCAGTCTTAATCTGTCCAGTTTGTGAGTCTGTGTCCACTATATCTTCAGATTCTTGTTCTACGCTGACAGGAGGAGGATCTTATGTGGTCTTGTGCTGTTCAACATTCTGTCCTGAGCTGCTTTTCTGCTCACCACGATTGTAAATTTCACATAGTTATTAGACTTACAGTCGACTTCCTGTCAGCTCAGACCAGTCTGGATATAATCTTCTGAGCTCTCTCGCCTCGACAGAGCGTGTTCGCCTGGAGAACTGCTGCTTACAGGACTTTTGTTTTGTTTTGTTTTTTCACACCTTTCTGTGTAAACTCTGGAGACTTTGTGTGAGAATTTACAGAGGGGTTTGTGAAATACTCTAATCAACCTGTCCACTGCCAAAAAAAAAAAATCTGCTGTAGGATGTGAATATAATCTGTACCTCATTGTCTGTTAGCTGCTTACAATGTTCTGAACAGCTTATTGTACAGCTGCATGTCCATGAACACTCATTCATTTGTAAACTGTAACTCTTTTACTCCGAAGAATATGTGCTTAAGACGAACACCAGATATGAGGAGGTAGAATTGTATGAATCCACACCATTTGGAAACAAAGAATTCATGCTCACAAACGCTCAGAATGATGCAATGTGATATGTCCTCTCCTGACTTCTCCTTCTTTCTACAGTAATAATAATAACCTGCCCTGAACATGTGGTCAGGTTCATCTACACGCAGTTGTGCAGCTGTTGCTTCATACCGATGTGTCAGCAGCAGTGTAACTGTCACTCTTATCTCTGCATTCAGCAATGAACAATACCTCTATTGGGTTAAAAGTTAATAACCCTATTGGGTTAAAAGTTACTCAGATTTTCCAGAACTGCAGATCATTGAGGCACTTTTTTTTTTTTTTAAAGGAACCAGAAGAAAAGGTTTCCAAGGACAGCTTGATGTTTGCATATTCACTGTTGTACTTTGTTCTTGTTTTTAAGTTATGCAAAAGAAAGGAATGAATGCAAACGAATAGAAATGAATACAAAAAGTGCTGTGTGGAGTGTTGTATAAAACAGTGTGTCCTGTCCCTGTGCAGTCCCAGCAGGTGCCCTCGGTGTTGCAGTAACCCGTGTCCAGGGCCTCGGTGGTGTTCCTGATGCCCCTCTCCCACCCCTAAAGATCCCAGGTGGGCGAGGGAACGATCAGAGGGATCACAATCTTACTGCTAAGTTATTCTATTCTGTAAGTATCTGGACATCAAAACATTCCGATCAATACATAACTGATCATGATATGGATCGTAAAACTGGATTTAGACTCAGCTTGTGTCCAGAGCATGTTCCAGCATTAATTAATTATTATCTAATGACTTTGATGTGCATGGAAAACCTGTTCAGTGTTTAAAGAATGGAAAGTGCTCAGATTTAGGCTCCTTCAGGTTGTTATGAACCTGGTGATTTAAAAGATGTTTCTTTTTTTTTGTTTGTTTTTTTGTGTTTTTTTTCTATAGGACACTCAGTTGCTGGTCCTTGAGGAGCCTCCACCTGTGAACAGCCGTGTGCGATTTTTGCTCTTTGAGCAGCGCAGTTCTGAGCTCAAGCCTGTAGTGTGGAGGGGGTCGCTGGTCGGGGTTAGGCTTTACATCGAGATCCCCCCAGGAGCTCTTCCTGAAGGAAGCAAGGACAGGTGAGAAAGACACACGCTGCTCCTTACACACACGTTTCTTTTTTCTTTTCTTTTTTTTGAGCAAGAGAGAGAGAGAGAGAAGGGATGCACTAGATTGATCTTTTGATAGGAAAGTCTACGGCACTCTGCTGGTTTCTTCTCTGCTTTTATGTAATAATGCGTGGGAACTAGATCATTAAGTGCTACCACATAAAAACACAGTATGTGTAAAACGTATCTGTAGATATTATCTCTGCAAGTCTCCTGTCGCTGTAGTGTATGAAGTCGTCAGTAGGCGTTCGTATCCTACTACTGGTTGCCATGGTAATATCATTAATAAGCGAGCAGCCCAGTCAGCAAGTCAGTTTTCTTGCCTCTAAAATGTAATGTTCTGGAAGGACATTTGGTGTTAATTATATAATAATATAAAATTCAGCAGTGTTGATGTGCATCGTTCTGTGCTTATGAAGGGCCTTTACAGAAACCACTACACACTTGGAGAAAAGCTGCAGCTCTGTGGAGTTAACACACAGACTCTACAGGGTTAACGTCTATTATTAATACAAACCAATGAACATCACACAAATATCACACTTCTTTTATTTATAATAACTTGATAAAATAGATGTAATAAGGTTAAGAATGCCAAGTTTTTGAATTATGAAGTCATTGAAATCTTACAGAAACCTGGCTTCTTATCAGCCTATTTTTCCTTACTTACTTTTCAGAACAGGTTTCAGATAGGATAGCAGAGAGCATTAATACATCATCTGTTTTATTCAGCGACTGTAAATGATAAAACTGAACTAAAACAGAAGAGCTGCAGCTTGAGCCTGTGGAGAAAACCCTGATATACAAGTGCACACCAGCTTATATTCCACCAGCGGATCTGTAGATATCTAACGCTTTCAGTTAACTACAATGCTTACAAATTAACTCAAACACTATGTTATGTATTTAGTCAAGTGACCATAACACAGGAAATTTAAGGATACCTTCAAACTGGATTACCAGCAGAGATCAATCATGAACTCGCAGGTTTAGTAATCTTTATATGATGCTCTAAAACATATTTGGATTTTAATGCGTAACTGTGTTACTCTTGTGGTCCTGCAGCTTTGCACTCTTGCTGGAGTTTGCAGAGGAGAAGCTTCAGGTTAATTACGTTTTCATTTGCTTCCAGAAAAATCGTGATGACAGAGGTACGTCTTCTCTCAGCTGTGTCTGTGAGGTTTTTTATTCATCAGTAAACTCAGTGTTTATAAAACTGTGTTCATGTCTTTTCCAGCATCGCTGCTGCGGACGTTCAGTTTCCTGGGCTTTGAGATTGTGAGACCCGGTCATTCTCTTGTCCCATCCCGCCCCGATGCGTTCTTCATGGCTTACAGCATCGAAAGAGAATTGGACAATGATGAATAATACTCAATAAACTATCACTTCAGTGCTTTGTGCTCATTCACGCAATTTCTCACCAGTAAAAGAATCCTAAACCTTTTCCTGCACCATGCTTTGATGTTTTTCTGTGAATTCTTCAGTAGTTTTTATGAAAGTGGTGCTGTAAGACAGTCCGCGTTAGTGACCTTTCCACTTCCTACTAATTCATTAGGCGATCACATTCCCACACACTGCTGTTTAGTGCCCAATATTTATGGCTATGTTTGATTCCCGTGAAACAAAATGTTTGTAAGTAAATTTGTTTCCTTCCTGATTTTTACACTTGTATTGTTTTTCTCCTCTTAATGTGTGCATGACGCCGAAAGTTTTGTTTTTTTTTATTATTTGTTCAGTTCGGTTAAACTAATCTGCATGCTGCAAGAGAGTGCAGAATAAATTTGCTCACCCTGTTGCCCTGGTTTAATTTTACTTCTTGATCATTGCTGGAATAAGTTGTTTTTCTTCTTCTGATACCAGTTCCTAAATAAATAAATGTTTTTAAGTATAATCTTACCCACAGAGTAATCAGGAGGCTCTTGTACAATATATTCAGCAGGCTGCGTAATAAAGTTGGCTAATCAGCATAAAATACCACTGATATGTAATAAACATTTACATTTAATCAAGAGAGCACTCTATCCTCTGTAAAAAAAGAAAAAGAAAGAAAAAAAAGGCTTCGCCTGTATGCGGGCAAGAACTGAAGAATTTAGCAAAATGTTTGGGCCTGGGGTGCAGGAGCTCAGAGGATCCCACCAGTCAAATCTAACAGCATTTTCAGTCCCATTAAATAATTACTCAATTCAATTTATTTATATAGCACTTTTAACAATGGACATTGTCTCAAAGCAGCTCTACAGAAGTATAAAAACATCATAAAAATTATAATGTTTAAAGTTAAGTTACTGTTTATCTCTAACATTTACAACTAATGAGAAGCCTGAGGTGACGGTGGTGAGGAAAAACTCCCTGAGATGATATGAGGAAGAAACGTGGAGAGGAACCAGGCTCAGAAGGGAACCTCATCCTCATTTGGGTGACACTGGACACTAAATAATGTAACTGTAAATAATGTTCTTTCTACAACAGCAACCAAGATCTTTTGAGGAAATAATAGGTCAGTGTAGTTTCTGAGTTCATTATAGCACTAATTCCTTCCTGCTGAAAGCTGACTGATGCAACAGCATTTGAGAGACAGTGTGATCATCTCCATGTGGTTCTATCCACAGCAGTCCCCTGGGTTACAGGCTGTCCACGCAGATCTATCCACAGCACCACCACCAATGCAAAAATGGCAAATAGGAGTAGAGCATCTGGGTGTATCAGGCAGGTCCGGAAAGAAGTGATCAGCTTGTCACTGTACCATTCACAAGATGTAGGGCAGTTCTGTATTGAGAAGACACACCTGCCCAGACTGTAACACCACCACAACATGCATAGCGCTCTCCTTGACGTCTCCAACATTGTTGGCAGCCATCATTTCTGCGCAACGTGAATCAACTTTCATCAGAGAACAGCACTGAGGCCCACAGAAATGCACAGGATGACAAGTGCAGTGCAGACAAACAACATATAGACCGACTCTGTGCAAAAGAATAGTGTTGACAATGAGTGCAAATATTAAAGTTAACATATAACAAGATCAATATAAAGTGTAAAGTATAATGCAAAGTGACGTGTGCAAACAGGACAATTTGTGTGTGTGTGTGTGTGTCTGTGTCCAGCACAGTATAGTTCTCTGTTGAGAGCAGTTCTCAGTTGTGTGTGTGTGTCTGTGTCCAGCACAGTATAGTTCTCTGTTGAGAGCAGTTCTCAGTTGTGTGTGTCTGTGTCCAGCACAGTATAGTTCTCTGTTGAGAGCAGTTCTCAGTTGTGTGTGTGTGTCTGTGTCCAGCACAGTATAGTTCTCTGTTGAGAGCAGTTCTCAGTTGTGTGTGTGTGTCTGTGTCCAGCACAGTATAGTTCTCTGTTGAGAGCAGTTCTCAGTTGTGTGTGTGTGTCTGTGTCCAGCACAGTATAGTTCTCTGTTGAGAGCAGTTCTCAGTTGTGTGTGTGTCTGTGTCCAGCACAGTATAGTTCTCTGTTGAGAGCAGTTCTCAGTTGTGTGTGTGTGTCTGTGTCCAGCACAGTATAGTTCTCTGTTGAGAGCAGTTCTCAGTTGTGTGTGTGTCTGTGTCCAGCACAGTATAGTTCTCTGTTGAGAGCAGTTCTCAGTTGTGTGTGTGTGTCTGTGTCCAGCACAGTATAGTTCTCTGTTGAGAGCAGTTCTCAGTTGTGTGTGTGTGTCTGTGTCCAGCACAGTATAGTTCTCTGTTGAGAGCAGTTCTCAGTTGTGTGTGTGTGTCTGTGTCCAGCACAGTATAGTTCTCTGTTGAGAGCAGTTCTCAGTTGTGTGTGTGTGTCTGTGTCCAGCACAGTATAGTTCTCTGTTGAGAGCAGTTCTCAGTTGTGTGTGTGTGTCTGTGTCCAGCACAGTATAGTTCTCTGTTGAGAGCAGTTCTCAGTTGTGTGTGTGTGTCTGTGTCCAGCACAGTATAGTTCTCTGTTGAGAGCAGTTCTCAGTTGTGTGTGTGTCTGTGTCCAGCACAGTATAGTTCTCTGTTGAGAGCAGTTCTCAGTTGTGTGTGTGTGTCTGTGTCCAGCACAGTATAGTTCTCTGTTGAGAGCAGTTCTCAGTTGTGTGTGTGTCTGTGTCCAGCACAGTATAGTTCTCTGTTGAGAGCAGTTCTCAGTTGTGTGTGTGTGTCTGTGTCCAGCACAGTATAGTTCTCTGTTGAGAGCAGTTCTCAGTTGTGTGTGTGTGTCTGTGTCCAGCACAGTATAGTTCTCTGTTGAGAGCAGTTCTCAGTTGTGTGTGTGTGTCTGTGTCCAGCACAGTATAGTTCTCTGTTGAGAGCAGTTCTCAGTTGTGTGTGTCTGTGTCCAGCACAGTATAGTTCTCTGTTGAGAGCAGTTCTCAGTTGTGTGTGTGTGTGTCTGTGTCCAGCACAGTATAGTTCTCTGTTGAGAGCAGTTCTCAGTTGTGTGTGTGTGTGTCTGTGTCCAGCACAGTATAGTTCTCTGTTGAGAGCAGTTCTCAGTTGTGTGTGAGTGTGTCTGTGTCCAGCACAGTTCACTTTTCTGTCGCAACCTGCTGATGACACACTGTGACACTAAGCTCCGTGGCCACTTCCCTCTGGAAGTGGCCTTCCTGTTTGAAGCCTCGCAATGGTGAGGTACTGTTGATCAATTGTTATGTGTGGTCTTGGTCTCATGTCAAAATGTGAACAGCATGATGAAGAGGACTGTTTAAATACCAATTCTAATTGAACCAGTAAATGTATTGGTCGATTCATGGATCAAACACCAGTTGTGAATTTTGCCGTTAAGCACCTTGTTAGAGAACAGCAAGTTACACAAAAAGTACTGAAACACATCCTGAAAGTTCACCCGAAAGCCAAATATCCTTACCTTTTTGTGAGTAGTGTATATAAAACCTTATAAAACCTTGCCTCATCATACTATCACCTCAGATTTATTTGAAATGCATAAATATGATAAATTTCTGTACTAATAATGACTTATTTTTGACTTAAATGCTCCCTGGCCTGGTGGTGTGATCAGGTACCCTTGCAAGTCGTCTAGCACGCAGACCACACTGATGTAAACGGTTTCGAATGGTCTGATGTGACACTTGGGTGCCTCTCACCTCCCTTAAATGTGCCTGGAGTTGAGTGGCATTCATCATCCGGTTCTACAGGGCACTGTTCACAATGAATCGGTCATCAATGTGGGATGTGGCCAAAGGACGTCCATTTCTATGCCTTTCTGTGACTCTTCCAGTCTCTCTGTATCTCTGTCGCAACCTGCTGATGACACTCTATGACACTATATGCTCAGTGGCCACTTCCCTCTGAGAACATCCTGTTTGAAGCCTCACAATGGTGAGGTACTGTTGATCAATTGTTATGTGTGGTCTTGGTCTCATGATGTCAAAATGTGAACAGCATGATGAAGAGGACTGTTTAAATACCAATTCTAATTGAACCAGAAAATTTATTGGTCGATTCATGGATCAAACTCCAGTTGTGAATTTTGCCATTAAGCACCTTGTTAGAGAACAGCAAGTTATGCAAAAAGTACTGAAACACTGAACAGTTGGACATGTGCATTCAAAAGGGTAGAGAAGGTCAAATTAGGTTCACCTGTAAAGGTTATAGTGCATTTTAGGTGCATCCTGAAACTTCCCCCAGAAAACCGAATATCCTTAACTTTTTGTGAGTAGTCTATAGCACCTCATCTGCCCATTACAGGGTGTAAATATTCACGAAACACCACGATATATGCCAAGGTTTGCCTCAGTTTCTGTTTGTTGTAGATCATTTAATATCTTTCTGCACAACAAGATGACATTTCAATCTTTCTTGAACACAAGTAAAATATTAGACTGCTAATATTCAACAGAAGTGAATAATTCCTTGATTCGGGAAAGATCTTGTTCTGAAACTGTTCATCATACAAAACTTTGCAGAAATTTCCTCATGGTTTGAGACAAGACATGTTCATTTAACTGAGGAATGGAACGTGTTCAGGAGATTCTACAAATTGCTATGCTGTTCCAGTTCCCCAATAGAGACTCTGGAGAAGTGTTTTAATAAAACTAGACCGACCTCAAAAGAAACATTAAATATCCACAAAACAATCGAGATCAGGAAAAATCCAGAGAGAAATCTAAATAAAATTGGCATCAGTCAGGAAACTTTTTAAAAAAAAAAAAAAAGTTTGAAGTGGTTAGTATTAGATTGATTTTTGCTAACAAAAGATGAACAGATCATTTCATGGACCCCCAACAACCCATCATAGCATGAACACATCAAAAAGGACTTCACTTCTGACTTCTGGTAAACTTAACACACAAAAATGAAAGAGCAAGATCAAGGCAACTGAACCCAATCATCTTTTTACAACCAGTGGTATCCAAACAGGAAGTGGCAGGTAATACTCAGCGGAGCTCACCCTCTGCTGGCACCCTCTTCTGAGCACAGCAAGCGGATTGGAGCATTTAATAGAATCAGTGTTAATGACTTTACACGCCTAAGCCTTAAAGAAATTTTAGCATCTGAATTTTACACACGGAACACACCGAGCCTAGAGAGATCCAGCTTTTTTAACTGGTCCATGCCTGGGTTTGTCCCCTTGATGGATTCTACAACATGCTGTCTAAAAGTTAATTCAAATAGGGATAAATGTTAAGGATAAATAGTAACATAACATGTTTCTGTAAAGCTGCTTTGAGACAATGTCTATTGTTAAAAGCATAATACAAATTGTATTAAATAGCATTCAGTGAGGAGTCATGTTCTGTAGAATCAACATTTCCAACTACTCAGTTCTGAAACTCTAAACCCACAGTTCATGCAGATCATGACCAGCTCCTGCTCAAGTAAAGAGTCAGTGTGTGCGACTGCACTGAAACATCCACAGCTACTGGTGAAAGAGTAAACAAAAGCATTTATTTCAGAAAAATGACAGCACACACAGAGAGAGAGGAAAAAAAAAAAAAAAAAAGACCATCAAGCTAGGAGGCCTTTCACCTGAACAGGTCAACACTTTTATAAATACATGCAACACATTCCACACGGCCATCACAACACCTCAGTGCGGAGTTTCCTAAAAAAAAAAAAAAAAAAAAAAAAATGGATTAGATTCACTCAGACTATTGCACCATCATTACAATCAATTACATGGCCTTGTGAACATAATTTGGGTTTAAAAACTAAAAAGCAATCTGAAAATGAGGTAGAGGTGAACCTGTATGGTTTCCAGATCCTGGATCACAACAACACCTTTCTCCACCTCAATGTCACTCTCTGTATCGTTGTGGGACCGGTACTCCTCACTATCTGTCTCAATTGCACTGGGCTGAAGGAGCAAACAAAACCAGTAAAAATACATATAATATTTTTTAATGAAATACATAATTCAGTACTTTCAATGCAGACCCTCTACTTTACCCTAAACTCTTGCACAGCCTGTGGAGTAACTGTACATGCTGCTGTATAGCATGGTTTTAATACATCCTTCACATTCAAGTTCTGCTAATTTGCAAGATACCTTCAGACTTCAGATTCCACTTAAGGCTAATGTATACATACTTCATAGTCAGGGTCAACAGACTGGTCCTCATCAGTCAGCTCCTGGTTGAGTGCCTCCACCCAAGACTGCTGCTCCAGCTCCTCATCCTCATCCATATCATCCTGCTTCCTTTTACTTCCTTTCCCACAGGGCTTGGTGGGAGAACAGCGCACCTCTTAAAGGCATGCAAAAGAAAAAAAAATGTAAGTGAGAATTGTTAAAGCAGCAAAATAAACACAAAGGATGAACCAAGTGCCAGATCAAGCTACCAGTTTATCATAAAATTGTAGTCATTGCTGGTAGCCAACAGAGTTGGTTCTGTAACCAGCATGACGGCACACCTGGAGACACGGAGCAGCCGATGCTGGTGCACACCGGATAGCCGAGAACCCTCTGGAGCGGCCGAGGCAGGATAGCAAGCAGCAAACGTGTGGTTCTTCCTAGACGCTTTCGACCTAATCGCCACTGGCGTGCACTGGGAGAACTTTTGTCTTCTTCAGATGAAGGGGAAGCGGCCTTTCCAGGAGAGGAAAAGCCAAAAAACCACCATAAAGTCCGAACCCCATTCACCTGAAAAAAGTTACAGCAGAAACATCATAGCTCAGAGTGAAAAGGCTAGTTATGAAAAACTAAGCCAGCAGCCAAGCAATAAAAGTTATTACAAGTTGTGCTGATAATTAAAATATATTTGGTAGCAAATTACCACAAGACGGACTGGCCAAAACTGTGAAATTCGACAGAAGACTGATGCAAGCACACCATCTCTCTTCACCACAGCTTTACACTGTCAGAAGAATTCAATCAATGTGTTTCATCAATACATCCAGTGTCTTAGCTAGCCATCAAGCAACATCCTGAAACAATAACTCCAAGCCAAAAAAAATAAACAGATGTGTGCAAACTGACAGACTTTACAAACTAGATAATAAGAGAAGTTGATAAATCAGATTGAGGACAACCTGCTACTCCTGAAAACAAACCCACTTGCCTTTTGGCCCTCACTGCTCCCGGGTTCAACGGCGTAGCTGCACTGAGAAGAAGTCATAATGCACATAGATAAGCTAGCTTTCTACACGCACACGTTTAGTGCCTCACATGTAGTCTCGAGCTGCTCGCGCCTAGCCAATCACAGTCAAGCAAACGCACGTTGTTAATTAATCACGTGACCAAGGCCAATCAAATCCTTTTCTTTCAGCTCAAGCGCATTGGCACTAACCAGGTTTCCGTTCACATTTTGCGCTGTTGTGTTACAGACCATGGCGAAATGAAAAAATTAATATTTTGTGACGTTTGCTGTCTCTCGCCTGTTTCCATCCCATTCACGGTGTGCGTGATGACGTCAATCTAGAAAATCTTAAACAAGAGATTTACTTTTATTTATTTATTTATTTTTATCAGAAACCGGTTGGGAAGAAAATGCTGAAGTGACTTAATGCTTAAGACAGTGATATTAAAAGACCAAGTTCACTATACACCGTATTGATGAAGCAAAATATATACATTATATATATATATATATATATATATATATATATATATATATATATATATATATATATATACAGGCTAAAAGGTTCATTGACAACCCCTGTCTCGAGCTCAGATTAGGCCCATGTCGAGTTTTGTATCATTTAATCGGTAATTTATTGACGGTCCCTAAGTGACACTCCGCTGGATATCTGACCAATATCCAACCACACTAACTTCACCTCCGGCTGTCTGTCCTGCATTCACAATATGGTCTAATCTGTGTGCCTTTATTAATTAGATTTGTAGTAAAATTGCTCTTTTAATATCACTGTTTCAATACATCAAGCCATGTTAAGTGTTTTCGTTTGTAATGTCCTATTCCATGGCGCATTTTGTGCCACAGGTTTTCGGTGCACCGGATGGCACGCGCACTATTCCCTATTCTTCCCGGATCAATACCGCGATTATTAATCACAAAGCCATCTGTTGTTCTCCAGACACTTGTCGATGACGGGTACAGTATATGATACGAGAAATTATGTCACGGGACATTTTATTATTATTATTATTATTATTATTATTAATAAAAACAACAACAACAACAACAACAACAATAATAATAATAATAATAATAATAATAATAATAAATTAGTTAATTGATCGATTGATTGATGATTTTTTATGACATTTTTTCTCAACAAAAACTGTTTGGAAAATTATTTTTCGCAACATTTAAACTACTAACATAGAATGCGCTAAGCGAAAAAAGGTTTATCGATAGTTTCCATTAGCTAAACATTTAAATACGCTAAAACCTTTGCAACAACAGCAAGAAGAAGAAGAAGAAGAAGAAGAAGAAGAAGATCATTTCTGTAAACAGAAGCTCAGGCGTCACTGGACAGAGCCGAACCTGGTCACAGCTTCCGCCTCGTCACATCTGCTTCAAAATAAACACGGAGGGGTGATAGATAAGCTGGTCTTTACTGCACGAGCTCTTTCTGTTCACTCATCTGATCTTTAACACATTTTGTTTGTCGTTGATTAAAGCTGCGATGAGTAAGACGGTGACGCGCAGAATGAGCTCTGGCTTCATCACGGCCGGTATGTTCAGCACTTCGGTCGATAACGACTATGAATTATCGGATTTGCGACATAATATTTCTGCAGGTTTGCGCGCGTTCACGTGCACCACCGGATCCGACAGCTGCGCGAGCTGGGACAGTTTGCGCAGCATCGTGGTCACGCCAGACCGCATCCCGCAATTTACCATTCCCAAACTAGAGGTGGAAGAACGATACACGCAAGACAGGGAGACACGGCTAGGAGAAGACACAGCCTGGAAAACCCCGGGTGACCTGACCGGCCCTCTCTATTTATCTTCTTCATCTTCTTTTGTGTCTTCATCTTCATCATACTCATCCTCACTTTTCAGCTCATCACCAGCAGTTGGGAGAAAAGCCAGAAGAAGCATTTCAGATCCCGATCACCACAGGCGGATATCTGCGAGATGCAGCCCTTGTACCTTCATGGAAAGTGATCAGTGCTCTGACCCCACCACCAGAGGAGCCCTGTCCCTGCCTCACCTGGCCAAAATCATCACTCCCTACGGCTTCGTAACCTTGAGCCAAAGCCCACAAATGGCCAACGAGGAGGAGCTCTTCCTGCAGGCAGGCCCTCACTTCTGGGCCAGGGGTAACAAAAACATGACCATCAGAAATCTAAGAGTGGAGACTGAGAGCAGTTTATCAGGCAGAGCACTTCCTGTGCAAAGCCATCCACATGCAGACAGTCATCAAGTCTCCAGAGCAATCAGCAGTTCTGAGTCCAGCATGTGTTCAGGTTCCTTTCCTTCTCCAGCCGATGCTAGCAGACCAAAACAGAGCTTCTGGGGAGGTCTGCGCAAATACCTCTCCAATCAAATGTTAACCAAGTCCATCTGAACACCGGACACAACACAAAGTATTTTTAAATTTTGTTATCTGATATTTCTGGAACTTGTTTGAGTTCTAATGTTGTGTGTACCATGTTTACAGCACAGTCTACAGAGATACATACATTACACTTATAAACATTAAGTTCTTGTGTTGTCCAAATATTTTACTCCATCAAAAATTAAATATAAAATTATTTAATTCTATATTTTGACAAGGATTAACAATCACAGTAATGATGAAGAAAAAGGAATTCTAATAACGACTTCATCATATTTTCGTGGGGCAAGAATAAAAAAGGCTAATAAATGTATGAAGAGATTAGTATTTGTTCTTTTTCCTGTTTATGATAAGCGTATTTTTGTGCCTTGTTCCCTGTAAAGTCACTATTCAGTCTTGTAATCTGGCTCTGTGTCTGTGTCTTGGAACTGCACTGTATTTGTCTGATGTCATTATAAAGAAAATGTGAGCATGAAAGGTCAGTTCTTTTGAGTTTAATAGACATTAAACTGCTTCATTCATTTTCTTGGTTGCAGAGGCATGTCAGGGATTACATGGTTGTACAGAAATGTTTACACACATATTATACACCCTTAAAACTTCTTTATCTTTACCCTATTGTGCTTTGTGTTCAAGACACACTGTTCCTGTGCAAAATGTTCCTCTTTACAGTATTCTTCACTAAAAATAATTGTGTACATTATCCATTCCTGTTCCTAGCAAACATGTATCATATAACCAGGGTTACATATGTCCCTTGTTATTGAACTCTAATGTATAATGTTTACAGTCCATGTTGAACTTTGTTAATAAATCCTCATTCTGATTTCATGTAATATCACATGCTTGAACACACTAAAGGTCAGGAACATATTCAGATTTTCTGTTTCTGTATCACTGAAATGCTGGAGTGAAGTGTAACCTCTTTAAAACTCAGTAGGGTTTGACTGCAAGTAAAAAATATATAGAAATAATTATATATGTAAATAATGCATTACTTCAGAACCATTTGGGATAGTGTACTAGTAGGCAGGTAGCTCAAGTGGTTAAGGCTCAGGGTTGTTGACCAGTAGATCGGGGTTAAGCCCCAGCACTGCCAAGCTGCCACTGTTGGGCCCTTGAGCAAGGCCCCCAACCTCCCCCTGCTCCAGAGGTGTATCATGGCTGACCCTGCACTCTGACCCCAACCTCCAAGGATGGGATATGCAAAAAAAGAGTTTCACTGTGTATGTGACAAATTAAGACAACTTAAAAACTTAACTTAAGGATTTATTAAGGACATACAGCACTACAGGAATAAAGCACACAGATTAAACATATAGATAGTTGGAGTCTTCATGATTTAAATACTATGCGTTGTAGGGTTTGACCTACCCTAGTCAATGAGACATGTGTAGACATGTGTATGTGACATGGAGCCATGATTTCTCTGATGGCAGAGTAAGAACAAGAAGTGATATTTAAGATGAGATTTTCTCAACTTGATTCAAAGACCAAATGATTGGTTCAAATCATCCCTTCATTTTTTTCACCACATTAGTTTATAGCTGCAATTAGTTAGTGTTTGGTACAGAAAAAAGTAAAATTAGAGACAATGTGAAACAGTAGTGAAGGTGCTGCAGTGGGTAGCGGTGCTGTGTCTCTGCTCCAGGGTCCTGGGTTTGATTCTGTCACATTTTCTCTCTCTGGCCTTCCTTCCGGTTTAGTGTTTGGACCTGGAGACTTGTGTTAGTTAAGTTCAGCTTGTGATGTTTTTAGTTAAATATATTGAGCACAACCTGTGTGTTAGGTATGGGATCGGTGTGTAACGGATCAGTGACATGAAAACACTTTATTTGTGGGAAATTCTTTCTGAGAACAGAACTGAGGCTTATGGATATCTTGTTGTTTTCTAAAGCTGTTCAGTTTGTATGCAATTGAGAATAGCTTTCCCTCTTGTTTCTTTAATAGTTCCAAAAGTACAAAATATTACACTTTAAGTACCTGGTTTTCTCAAGGGGTTTTCCCTTGCCACATTAACACCTCTGGCTTGAAATTTATGAATTCTGAATTACTGATCAGCTGCTTTGTCAATTTCCATTGTGTTCTATAAATAAAATTGAACTGAATTCATAAATAAATAAGGATGAAGAAATTTCTTAAACATTCACTAAAACACAGGCATATCCTGAATAAATCTGCATTTTCTAATGCTGACCAGTAATCAGACATGGATCATTAATTGTTTGTTACAGTCTGACTGGTTTACCAAATATGTTCAGAATATTCAGTATACTGTGGGGAAAACGATAAACATTTATTCATCGTGAGACCAAACATCAAATCTCAAAACTGCAAAGAGTCAGAAAATGTTTCTATTTTTCATATACGCAGTATGGACACATGCTCAGATGCCTTACTTACTATGCTTGGTTTATTCAGTCAGATACAAAGACAGCTCCTCCATATTCTCCCCTCCTCTACCATTAAGGGTAAGGCTGTGAATCAGTAGTTGAGCAGAATATAAATGGTGGTCAAAAGCATTTGTACTTAATGATCCTCCACCCACACTGCACACGTCTGCTGCGCCTCTTAACCCAATGGCAGAGATGATTACTCATTTTCTGGTTACATCACAACTGAAGCACCTCGCATGTTTATCTTCTTGAGAACATGGTGACGTTCTGACAGCCAATTTTAGTGCATTTGTTCAGCTGGCCAGGAAATGCTACCATATTAAGGAAGACAAAACCTTTTAGGGAACACTGACTGTGGTTTAAAAGGAGTTTACTCTGGGGTTAGGAGTGACTAGATTACAGTACATATTTGTGTGCCAGCCTGGTCACATGGTCAAATTTGGACATTTTCCTTCTCTGAAACCTACAATTTTCCCATTTTATTTCACACATCATCCAGAAGTTAAGCTGCAACTTTTATACCAAAAAAAAAAAAAATCACATTTCATTCCACTTCGACCAAAAGACACATCAGCTACTTCTACACTTATAACCACATCTACTGATGGAAAAACATGATCACATGATCATATCACTTACAGAATCATTCACCTCAAACTGCATCATGAGGTAACATCACATGTCTTATGTTAACATTTAAATGAAATGAGTTAATGATCTGAGGAGGCTTCAGTCTGTAGAAATGCGACTATATTTTCTCTATTTATTCCTATTATAGAGTCCTCTTCCAGTGAGATGAGGCTGATGTATGTAACTGTATCCAGTAGGACTAACTTGCTTTTACACTCATTTAGTTTCATCCACACTTCTGTTAAACACAATACATTAAACTCCTGATCTCTAATAATTTTATTAACAATAAGTGCTTTAAATGTAGGAGACAGTCCGAACAGAAACGGGATTTTGATGGGTGGAGCTCCTTAATCTGAGCTCAATTTACAGAAATTAAACAGGCGGGTGGATTGGCTACAATTTTCTACAGCCTCATAAACCATCTGAGAATGAGGAAAACAGTAATGAATAAAAAAGAAAACTCTTACTCTTGATGGAAAATTATAAAAAAAATAGCCATTAAGCCCCTTGAAGTTTGGGTTTGGGCTTTTAAGAGAACGAAAACCTCAAAATTAGCCCATTTTACTAAAAAAAACCTGCCCAAAACGAACCCAAACTTTCATGGCTAAGATGGGGTTTTTCTCTTTATTTGGGTTACAAAGAATGGGGAAATAATGTTAGAGAAATTATAACAAATTTAGTTTTACAAGTTCCACCAGTTTCTCCGCCAGTTTGGTGGGTAGTGAGGGCAGGGTGTCACCCTCATGAAGGTAAAAAGGTTGGTTAAACTGAAGCATAAAACTTGCAGACACTTGATTAATGTTCACTCCTGTTAAACCCTACGTTGCACACAGATCAGTGGTGTCCAATGTGGTAATAATATCTAGTACTCTCAGGATAGGTATCTGGAATGTGAATCATCATTGCTGATTATTACTCTTTGTCTCAGGAAAACCTCCAGGAAATGGTACAAGGAGAAGGAACCGTCAGAGAAACCTGACTCCTTTTCTGCATGACATCCAATCGTTTTGTGGAAGAATATCAGCGCATTAAGTTAAAACAGTTCTGAGTGTGTTGAAAGGATGTGCAGTATGACCCTCACAGTCTTTAATGATCAGCAGATGTCACTCTCACTCAATCTTTCAGTGAGAACTTTATCCTGGTCAGGGTCACAGTGAATCTAAGCCTATCGTGGGAACACACCCTGGATGCAATGCCAGTCCATCACAAGGCACTATTCACACACTCACTGACCTGTTGGGACAATTTATCCTGGAAAACCCACCAATACATGAAGAGAACAAGTAGAGAAACTCCTAGACAATAAACATGTAGCGTGAGGCAACAAAGCTATCTGCTGTACCGCTCTGCCATCTCTGACTTACAGCATTTAACCATTAAATTCTCAATACCTAGGTAAAGTTATCCACAGATGTAACACTGATGAGTCTTGGGAATAAACTGAATAAATGTAACTGAATACCATATAAACAACACTTCAGATAGAGGATGATTGTGATATGCTTTAAAAGGTGGCAATAATACAATAAAATACAATATCTTCTCTGCAGAAATTCTAGGAATCTATAATATAAAAAAAATAAATAACAAAGGAACTTCATAAGACTTCAGAGATCCTTTCTTAATATATGCACAAAATCCATAGATTTTCAAGAAATGGTTAAACTGTTTCCCAGGTTAGTATCCTGTATCAGGCAAAAAAAAAAAAAAAGCATTATTCTGCCTAATAAACCACCCTGGGTGGGCATGGAAATACCTATTTTTTAAACCCACTTTACCTGACAGCAGATCCAAGCACTGGGGGTAACGCAGAGCTCGTGTTAGTTAATGAGCCACATTATTAACTTGGTTATTACAGCTTCTCTTAAATATGCTCACTTTTTAGCATTTGGGGGAAAAAAAACATTAAATGAAAGTTGTAGCATATTCACCTCCTTGAACGTTTCCTCATTTTGTCATGTTAGAACCTGCTAATGAAATGGCCTTAAGATTCTATTCTATTTTATTTTATTTTATTTTATTTTATAAAGGAGTACTTAGAACAGATGTAACCAAGGATGGTTCAGGATTAGTGTCATAGTTTTAACTTGCTACTACAGAATCCATACATTGTCAGCACATTTTGTCAGTAATATGAGTTAATTGAGTAATACAAGTTAATTGCTCTATTTTGCACCCTAGTGGACCATCATCAGACCATTCATTTTTGAAAAAAACAAAAAAACAACTTTCAGCTCAATTACAGTCCCCAAGACAATTTTAATTTGGAATAGATTCTAAAATCATTTGTTGAACTGGACTAGAGGCCCAACAGTTTGTTTGTCTGACCGCCTGGGATACGTTCCTGAGCTGAACCTGTTTCAGAGAAGGACTGATGACTGAGGCATACCTGGAACAGTCAGGAACAATAAACTGTGGAAAATTTCAACTGGAAGTCTCTCAACTGAGACTCCATAAGGAAACTATTATATTAACCTTGTCAGATGAATAGTGGAATTCTACAGTAAACCAGTCACCAGATGCTTTCTGAGATCAGCACTGGCTAAAGGTCAAAGTGGAAGTGTCTGAGGGCCAGAGTCTGGCAGATCTCTGGGGGAAATTCTTCGGTCTATGCAGAGAGTTTATTCGGTTTGTCTCATCTTTGTAGAGGTCAGCTGGGATTTGAGGCATCGGTGTGTGTGTTACTGGACTCACAATGGGAGGTGGCACACTGCCATGGTGAACTCTTTGACACTAGCATTCTTCTGAAACTGATGCCAATACACAAGGTCAAAAACATTCAGCTCCATGGAAGCAAACATTTTCACACATAGCATTGATGTGTGTGTGTGTGAGTGTGTAACCACTGTGTGCTGAAACCATGTTACTGCATCAGGGTCCCCAAGAAGAGTGGTATCCCTTCTTCCTTGGTGCTCTTTTTTTATTTTCCATGACTGCCTCGGAGCAGAAAAGTGCTGCACTTGCAAATATTTTTAACTGAGGGAAAACCTTTAGCTGGGTTAATTCATGGCATCTAATGAGTCTACACGAAGAACCTAATTTCTTAAATTTCGCTTCCACTTTGTGAACTAGTAATTGTTTTAGAGAGGAAAAAACAGCAGCGGTACATCATCAGGATCAGGAACATTAAAATGACCCCAAAATGTAAAAGGTTTGAGAATTTTATTGAAATTCTAAGACAAATTTCAGTCCCAGTCCTGAACATTAAAAAAAAAAAAAAAAAAAAGCACGCTTTGGGTTTCAGCATTAACATTAAAAATTGATTTCAAAAGCCCCACCCCCTTTTTGTTTTGTTAAAACAGCAGCATGTGTCACCTTCCACTACCCTACACAACACGTCATTTGGCATATTCGAAGCTAATTTTGTTGACAGCATAACTGAAGCAAAAATAAATATTGAAATTAAGACCAATTAAAAATTGAGGTGAGTCCTAAAATAACACATAATAAGGTTGTAACAGTGTTATTGATTGCACCAATTAGCTTTAGCACCAATTAAAACTATGTCCAGGAGAGAAAAAAAAAATCCTGGCAGTTTGTAGAGACAAGGTTGTATTAGAATGTAGTTTCATTTAGAAAGGGGCTTCGATTTCACTAAAATAAGTTCCACTAATATATATCTCTTCATCTAACTGGCTCATCAAAACAAATAGAATCAAATAAACGCCAAATCAATACTGTCTAATATCTAATACAAAACGATCAGCTGCTCCTCACACTGACGGGGAAACAATTCACGGGTATGTTCTGTTCTCCAGTCTAAAATGTTTCCAGAGATGCATCTCATGAGGTTTTATTAGAGATACCCTTCTACAGTAGTAATAAATCTATGGTACATGTTCTGGTCTTCTTTCCTGAACACATTCACAAAAGCATGCACTAAGATGGACGAGACAAACGTCTTCTCGCAACAAAACCCAGGTAAGAGTAACAGCAAGAGGCTGTGCAAAGTGCAGAATTTTAATATTTAAACATAAAAAGCTCAGTATCAGAAAAGATCGTCTGATAAGGTTGAACAGGTGAAGAACTCTTTCTAGACAGCTGTCAAATTTTAAAATAATTCTTCAGACATCTTTACAGACATGATAGGAGTTCTGACTCTGGTCTCCGTTTCGATGCAACTGAAAGGTGAATACTTGATGACAAATACTCAGAGACTGATCGTGCGTCACAGGTTAGCCGTCGTCTCAGTAATATAACTGCAGGGTATGAATTATGGTGGTGGTGGTGGGGGTCTTGGTACATATTTCTCCAAACTGCAAGATGGTCTAGAGTTCTACATTACCAAAGAAAAATACAGTACATCACATGTCCAGCTCATACTCCCACTTACACTCTGGATCTCATCATGTGTGCGCAATCTTGATACTTTAAAGGGATACAGCCATATTTGAGGGATCTTATATAACATTTACCTGATAAACATGACTTGAAATCCAAGTCCATCAAGGCTGGTGTAATGCTTTTGCACATGTTTAATAGTAATAGGTAACTTCATAACAGAAGGGCGGTCACAAACGCAAGACGGCTGCGATCAAGGCACCCGGCTATCGCTCTGAGACACGCCCAGGCTCTTAATTCAATAAGGAAAATGACCAGCTTTGGTGTAGCAGGTTCAACCAAGCCAGAAATGAAAATCAAGAGCATACAGTCAAAAGCCTTTACACATATAGACACCACTGTCGCACCTGTAGGCAGATCATCAACATCCAATGCATGGAAGAGACCGGTACAATATCACACACAGTGTAAAACAGGCTGAACTGGCTTGGCTTGAGATATTCATCAGAGTCCCTGCATAAGCCAGAGAATAAACTTAATGAATGAATGAACTGCAAACTATGGACTACCTGGAACCAAAGGCAGCATTTGCATAAAATACTGATTTTTTTTTTTTTTTTTTTTTTTAAGCTTGGAAAAAGAAAGCTCATACTGAGGAGTGTACAACAGATCTGGTATAAACCCCCAGGAAGACGAAAGAATAAATAATATGAGTACCTTCCATTCAATATATAGGGAAACATGATATTCTCTGAATCTTTTTTTTAATAAACAATGTAAGAAATGTTGAGAAATGGGTTTCAGTGTTGCCTGCCCCAGTTTGTAAAGCAAGGGAGGAAAAAATCCATGGTCTTCTGCTCTGTGGGAGACCTATGTGCTATTAGAGAGCGAACCGAAGCCCAGAAGACTTTTTCATATGCAGTGTAAAACACCTCCCACTCAACCCCCTGCAAAAATGGGGGGAAAAAACCCAGTAAAAGAAAACTGATAACTGCATGTAGTGCCCTCACTAGAGCTGTAGGCCCTCTGTAGGAGGGGTATGGGGGCAGGAATGCTCTTCATGGCATTTTTTCTTAGAGCAATTGCTGTTTTAGAGCAAGCCAGAAAACAGAAATAAAGAAAACTCCCCAGAATCCAGAGTTTCTCTCTCACTGTCTTGTTTCCAGAAAGTAAAAGGGAAAAA
The DNA here is from genome assembly GCF_019097595.1 of Hemibagrus wyckioides. Classification (NCBI taxonomy): domain Eukaryota; kingdom Metazoa; phylum Chordata; class Actinopteri; order Siluriformes; family Bagridae; genus Hemibagrus; species Hemibagrus wyckioides. The sequence goes on from NC_080719.1 coordinate 22,110,367, forward strand.
TAACACAACATGATTAGTGCCATTGTTGAAGTTGCTGCTGATCATATTCTGCTATAAGTTTCTTTATATGTGCCAGCTTGTTGTGGAGATATTCACAGCGGTTCCTCTCTTGGCTGTAGTTGGGATGAGTCTGTGAAGAGAAACAGCGGGAGACGAGTTATGAGTATTCAGTACAAACAGCACCTGTAACATATTCATAAGTTTGTGGGATGTATCTTTGTTAAAATGAAATGGTAGAAATGTTACTGTTAATGTTAGCATTCCATCAATATCGTCAGACTACTCCCAAAACACTTACGAGCCGGCTCATAATACCCGTGGCACTAATAACAGACAATCATGCATGAATGCTTTAAAAAGGCATTTCCCAGCTGATTCGATCTGGGTTAGAGATCACTGTAACATGTCAGGGCTATAAAGAGAGCTGCCTGGCTTTCACAGCACAATGTGAAATAAAAAGTGGCCTGTGCTACAGACATACCGCTTGAGAGTGACACCAGCAGGGCTGCCAGGATTTTATATGCCAAATGTGGCTAGTTTTCACTCATCCTGACTACTTGGTCTAATCATTTTATGAAGTTAATGAGAAATATTTGGGAAGGTGAGTGCTGAGAAGTGCTGAGACCCGCCAACCCCAACACACGCAAAAATAGACATGTTTTGTTTTGGGTTTTTATATGCTGCTAAGAATAAACACAGACACTGTGTCATTATTAAGTTTCACTTTTTGTACTTTTATAAATGATAAATGTTTTATTCAGAAACCATTGCCATAAAGTGCAAAGCTCCCCCCACCCCCATCTTTGAAACTGTGCATGATTATTTTATGAAGACTCATAATAAACTAAGATGTATCGAATTTAAGTTTTGTGTATCGTTACCTCCCAAAAAGATACCATTAACTAGTTACATGCCTCTTTTTGAAGTGAAATTCTTTTACATACAACCGCTGAAATACCAATGCTCACATTTTTTTTTTTTTTTTTTTACAGGTTTCAGAAGTAAGGTTGATTTAGTTCACATCGCTAATTTTCACCTACTGTGAAGATTTTAATACAGTGGACTTTAGTCCTGAGGATCCACTGCCCTACAAGTTTTCTCTACTTTAAACACACCCCATGAAACTGAGTCTGTTCACATTTGCCACTTTCCCACATTCAGAAAGGTGTTACTACTGTGACTAAATTACACTCTGATGATCGTTAATAGCTGATATTTGTCAAACATTCACCAGAAACACAAGTGAGAGCTCTCCTGAGCAGGTTTATGTTTTCCCTGAGTGCCTTATATTTTCCCATTGTAAAAGACAAAGCTCGATATAAACTTACCTTTTTTATTTTGCGATACTCTTGAAGTATTTGATTGTGGATTGTCTGCAAAAATACAAATTAATATCAGTACTAGAACATTAATACATTTTGTAAAGTTACAACCTTGAACTGAAATGGACTGAATCTACACAAAATCTGGCATCTGTGAGCAGAGGTGGAGTCCTGGAGGAGGAGTGATTAATCTCACAAAAGAGTCCACACCTGTGTGTGAAAAACCATAACTCTCTTTATGTCGAGCCGAGACAGCTGACGGGGCAGAGCGGTGAAACTTTCCTGTCCTGCTGAGGTTGTGAGGGTGGCATAGTGGTGCAGAAACCCGGGGTACTTTATGATGAGGAGAACTTTTGCTTAACCTAAAGCATTGGAGTTCCTAAATAGTTTATACCAGGTCCATCTGCAGGCCATCCTCAACCTGTGTATGAAGTGAGTCTAGAGCTTCAAGCCCTGGTGGCAGAGGTCAGTCTACCCCTCAACCAGCTTGCTTATGGTGGAAATGAAGTGACCAGAAATTTCAAGCGGTTCTTAGATGGGGTTGAAAGTAGCTGATGGTCTTCAAGTCCAGCAAACACTGCACTATCTTAAACAGATTTTTCTTTTTAAAAATTAAAGATTATATCGAGTGATGCAAGACACTCAAACTAAGAACACAGACATAAAACCATCATATGGCCTGTTTCTATCGGCCTGGAATTGGAACTGTACGATGGTGGTGTGCGGCATGCCGCAAATGTCTGCTGATGAACCTGACAGCCAACTCAAAAGTGCCATTGTGCCCACTTCTATTGATATCTTTCAAAAGAATTGCTATGGACCTATTCAGGGCATTAGAACGGAGCTTTGTGTTAGTTCTAGTAGACCGTGCAACAATCACGTAGAACCTTGGAGCTCTAACACACCAAGATCCCAAAAGAGATTCTGACTGACCAGGTCATGTACAATTAACAAAATTTGCAACAAAATCCAAATTTGGAACAAAATCTGACACAGGTGAAGACACTCCTTTTCTAAGACTCTTGCTCCATTCACAAGCAGTGCTTGACCCCAGGAATTAACAGACTAATTAGTGTGTATTGTGTGTAGTGGTTACCTTATACTGATCTGTGCCTTGTTGCAGCTGTTTAAGCTCAGCGTCCAGCACAGTGAATTGCCGGGTGATGCCCTCTATTCGTGCGTGGAGTCCCCGGTACTCACTATACTCGGCATTAAAGTCATTCTTATAGCTCTGACGCTGCTCCTGGGAGCTAATCTCAGTGTATTTTCTGCACAGACATACAAAATAAAAATACATTTTACATTAGCACAGACCAGAGAAACCAAACATAACATATGCTGCTTTAAAATGCATGAACCCAATGCCAAATGATGCATGGAGTATTCGTTTAAAATGAAATGCAGAGAGACAGAGTACTTACAGTAAATAGTCTGCCATCACAGATGAAGATGCAGGAATACTGGAGCTGTTGCACATTCCGTTCCGATCTATGAGGAAACAAACATAAGTGGTGAATGCAAGTACAAGGATTCATGCAGCTCAAGGTACATTCAAAGACATGAATTGGATGAAATAGAAATAGTGATGACAAGATGTTTAAAGTTTTAAAGTGTTAAAACTTTTCAGACTGATGTTTGGATCATTCAAGTGGTCAAAAATATAAATCTAGAGGCTTTAAAGGCCAAAAATAAAAATAAACAGCAGATATAAAAAATGAATATATGATAGACACAAACATCTTGTTAAACTGTTCCAGCATGACAATGTCCCTGTGCACAAAGCAGCTCCATGAAGACATGGTGTGGAGGTGAAGGTTGGAGAAGGTGGAAGAATTCGAGTGTCCTGCATAGTGACCGTACTCTGACTCAACCCCACTGAACACCACATATTCCAACATCAGTGTCTAATCTCACTAATTCTCTTGTAGCTGAATGATCAGAAATCCCACAGCCACAATCCAACATCAAGTGGAAAACCTTCCAGAAGAGTGGAGCTGATTGTACGAGGTAAGTGGAATTAAATGGTAATGGGATGTTTAAAATAACATATGGGTGTGATGACCAGGTAAACACAAACTTTTGAACATATATAATTTTCAAAAATATTCTCAAACTAGTGAATAACATTTTCTGACAGCCTCCGACACCGCTACAACACAAGCACTCCAACAGTATACCGAATATAGAGGAGATCAGTCACATTCATACATATCCAACATCCATACTGAGGTCAAAGCCACGATCATATTTTCTCCCCCACTGTGATGTTATATGATATGCACTATTTAGTAAAAGCTAAACTATTTTAGTTGCCTAGATAAAATAGCAAATACAAAAGTAATAACATGTCAGACTATTATATAAAATCTAATATGTAAAAATTGACCAATCAGAATTCAACTGCTCTGTGGTATAAATACACATGAATATATAATGATATACAAGTCTAAAACGTGTAATTTTCCAAATCCTTATATACTCAACACTGTCTGTACCTGTGCTTTTATGTGGAATACTCGTCATGCTCAGGTCTGGACTCGTGTTAACATTGTACAGTTTCTTCAGGTGCAATCCATCACCATCCACCGCTCCTTTCCTGTCCCGCTTCTCCTTCTCTGGATCTCTTTTTCTGGACTTGTCTTTATCTTTGTGCTTTTTGGACTTCTTGGACTTGCTGTGCAGCGAGGGTGAGCTGCTGCGCTCCTTCGATCCTTCCAGACTACAGGGCGGTACAGCTGTGGAGCCCAACACCGCCTCTGTCCGCGTCTGCAGCGAGCTCCCTGTGAAGGCTGGGGTTTGGCTAAGCCTCTCAGCCACTGCTGCCTCCTGGCCTTCACAGTCCCGGCCATTGTGGCTCGAGTCGTTGCTGACGTCCGACAGCGGCTCAAGATGCTGAGATAGTTCCAGTATCGGAAGCGGGGCACTGGATAAGCCGCATGAGTCCTTCCCGTTTGAAGAGTTAATCAACTTTCCGTTGACGGGTGCTGATCCCTTGCTGATCAGATGCGATATCCTGGGCTTCTTGCTTGCCAGGGGATCGATAAAGTCTTCAGTAGTCCTTTTCTGTAAAACAGAATCATGGGAATTATACAAAAGGCAGCAACAAAAGAGCTTAATAAAACAATGTAAAACCTTTTTTCACAAAACTTCTCTATTTGTTAAATGTATGCTATGTATAAGCGGGAGCTCTTGGGGAAACACTTATGTTGATTTCAAAACAGAAAAATAGCTTCCATTATCCTCAAATTGTGCAAAAGTTTAAGCTGCACAAAAGTAATTCATTTAGTACTTTCAGCACTTTCTGATCGCCTAGTCCCAGAGAGAAAAATTACACTTTTGCTTCTGATTTGGTCCAAGTCGGTTTTGCTCCACACACACTTATATATATATATATATATATATATATATATATATATATATATATATATATATATATATATATATATATATATATATATATATATATATATATATATATTTATATATATATATATATAAATATACACACACACACACACACACACACACACACGAAGGAAAGATTTACTTGGGTTTGTGCGAAAACAACTGGGCAAAAAAAATTTTATCAAAAGACTCAGTCATGGGTCAGAAAACACAGGGTTATTTAGCTGTGGCTTAAATAACAATTGAAATGATTTCAGTAAATTGTATACAGTATAATGTAACAATAATAAACAAACAATAAATCAAACAAATAAACACGCAGGTTTTAGAAAAGAGCCTAGGATTGCACTGAGGGCAGGATGACTTCAGAGACCTAGGCATAAGAGTTCAAAGTCCGGTTAAGAGCTGCATAGCTGTGACTGATTACTGACTGCTGATACAAGCAATAAGACAAAGACAATACTCCCTCAAATCGCCCCTATTTCAGCGGAGCAGTAAATAGAAACTGCAATAAAGTTATTAAAATTAGGTTATTTCTCAGAGATGACTATGTTAACACTGGAAAAGCAGAACCAAAACACTCTAGCCTCAAATCTCTTCACTGTTGTTCAGCACAAAAGTACAGAAAAAAGAACAGTGAAGAGAAGCAAAATTCACCCTGGCCACACATGAGGCTTTTTATTTTCTCCCACTCAAAATTCAGGTTAAAAGTTTTGGTCAATTGCATAATAATTAATGGATTGAGAATTAATATAATATGAATAATAATGTAAATATCCATCAGGTCCAGTATTTGAACAGTGATCGTTTTTGTGATGTACAACACCACAATGGATTTCATTTGAAGCAGGGTGTAAACTACGAGTGTATTAACTGTTCAGGTTTTACACACTCAAAAATAATGAGACCACTATGGAGTGATGAGCAGTTTCATGGTCAGGTGTGGCCTGTTTCACATTAAACACAGATAAAAAGGTCTGGAGTTAATTCCAAGTGTTGAAATTGCAGGTGGCATCATGAAGAGTCATCATGTGGTCCGAAGAGGCGCTGGAAGTAAAACAGGCCACCATTGCTGTTGAAATACTTATAGACTGAAGACGAGTAGACATGGTGCTGTTTACTCCCTTTGCAGATTAGAAAGCCAACGTTGGATATGGCTGTTCGAACACTGTGTCCACCCCCACCCTCGTGGACACATCCCTGCTTCAAGCTGGCAGCGTACACACTGAGGAGATTTCCTGAAGTACAGCTTGGGATGAACGTGTCTGTTTTCAAGTAAATGGTAGCCAAGTCAGTCAGGCACTGGCTAATCCATTACTTTAATCAAAATAATTCAAGTATAAGTAGCTAATGTACCAAGAGTGAAAATATACGGGTAGACCGCAGTCATAATTTTCACTCATACTTGTTTTACACAGGAAAAAAAAAAACACTGCTGTCTCTGATTTTCATCTGAATCTGGTACCTGGAGAACTGCGCCTCACAGTGGAGCTCGTTTTTTGAAGGAGTGACTAAAACAAGCTACTTCGAGTGTAAGCTATAGCCATAAAGCCCAATCTTAACACACACTGAAATCTGATTGTTGGAGGAGATATCAAGGTGAAAAATGACACTGAACATATTTGTGGGGATGCAACTTAAAATGCACGTTTGGCTTGTTCCAGCCACATACAGAGGAACAGGAGGTGTTAAAAATTGTACTGCAGCCAGCCACTAGAGGGCCTCAGACGATGCAGCACCCCCCCCCCCCACCTCCCACCACCACACACACACACACACACACACACACACACACACACACACACACTGGGGTTTAGTTGACAATACAATCTGTTTTTATTAGGCTTCATACTGAGAGTGATTTTTTCCAGCTTTTTAAATAAATCATTTGTAAAAATTGAGATAAATGATTTCATTGTCCAGAACCAACAGGCTAAAGGCAACCACCATTTGAGGTTCTGTAGGCCCACAGGTTCAAACTCCTCTCCTCATGCATTTCTGTTACAAAGTAAAATGCAGAATATTTATTCAGGATTTCTTGTTTCTGTTGAGAAGTGATGTGCATGTGTACCACATCGTAGCCTGCTGCTAACAAGAGGAGACAGATTCAGGGGAGATGGAATTCATGCTTTCGAAAATAATCACCATTAACATTAAGTACGTCTAATGTATGTTAATCTCTCTATTGTATGTTAATCTCTCTATTGTAATCCTTTGGATTAAAACTGCAAGCGCCATATTTTTATATTTATTAAAGAAGCACTAAACATATGGGCTGAAAACAGGCAGATTTAAAATAAACATTAGCCAAATGAAACACCACTGATAAACTGTATTTCATATTGATGAACGCAAAACACATTTACACTGATAAAGACCTGCGCAAACTATGACACCCATAAACCATATGACCAAAAGTATGCAGACACCTGACCATTACACAAATATTTGATTAATGAACATCCCATTCCAGAGAATGTCCCTCTTTTCTCTTTTATAGTTATAATCAGCTCCACTCTTCTCTTCTGGATGGTGTTCCACTTATTCGTATCAACGAATACAAAATCGTATCAATGTAATATTGTGTACCAGCAATTAAACTGTTATATAATAGCCGAGATCTGCCTAAAAGTAGCTATGTAGGGTCCAGAATGGTGGGTGCCTGTGAGCTCATGTATGTGGAAAAGGTAGAGCTGCGTGATTAATTCAAATTTATGGTTTATATCGATGTTGAAAAACAAAAATCGATTTTACCATTTCACTTTGGTTTGGCAAAGCGAGCTTCTGTAGTTCTGCTGATTTTATTGAGCATGTAAGCTGCATGTTGAACTGTTTACAAAACTGTCTTTCTTCAGAGATTTTTTTTTTAGGTGACAGCTATTTATTTTATAAAAAGTGATTGTTAATGGTGAAAAGTGAAGTTAAGCCTGCAGTTTGCACTTTACAAATCTCTCATATTTTGTTATATTTCTTTATTTTGCAAGAATAACCAGAACTTGTAAAGACTGGTGAAAGTTTGCACTTTACTAATCCTAAAAAAAGGTTTTTATGTTGTTGTATTGATTATTGTTTTTCTAAAATAACAAGAAAGTTTGCACTTTGCTCTTTTAGTCCAAATAAGCAGTTCATGTGTGGTTATATTGTTTTTGCTCAAATTAAAAAAAATCTATCCTATATTCTCTAGTGTTTCATTCTTTTTTTAAAAAAGAAAAATTGTTTTAAAATCAAAAATCGAATATTGTTTAAAAAAAATTCGGATATTCAGTTTATAGGACATATCGCCCAGCTCTAGGAAAAGGGCAGATAGCTCTTTTCTCAGTGTGTGACACAGCAGGATCAGAAAAGCCTTCACTCTCCCTGGCTGGCAGCAGTCATGTGTCCAGGGAAATGACCAAATTGGGGAGGAAATATGTGGGTGGAAAAATCAAACAAATAACAGAATGGTTTACACTGAATTCTAGCATAGTAGAATATACAGAGTAGACAAACCTGAGATGGAGAGCTACTGGCCTGTTCTTTGTGTGGGCTGACTGGATTCTCCCCAAGCACAAGACCACTACTCTGACCCTTGCACTGAGCACTAAGTTTCCTGTGGACAAACAAAACACACCAAAAGAAGAAATCAGAATAATCAGACAGATAGATGCGGCAATGATGCTACACATATCAATGCAATTATCCTTTCACTTGAATGCAGACATGGGGCAAATGATGGTGGGGGGGAAGCTGATGTTTACAATCACATGCATCATAGAGATTTGATTATTTTCTTGTATAGGTCTTGTATAGTTGTTATCTCGGTACAAAGCAGTTCGTCGTTTATGCCAATACCTTTTACATACCAGTAAAACTGTATCATTATTAGACTTGTCCCAATTTTATGCCAGACTAGGCAAGTGAGCCTGACATAAGGCATAACAACATGAGTAGGTCCATAGCAGAGGGCATTGGGACACGGGGGCCTCTAGGTGAAAAAACAGGCTTGATTATGAGAGTAAAAAACAAGACAGAAGAAGGGTACGTTAGCAAGAGCCGTCGTGACTGTTTGTTTAAATACGTGGCATCTGGCCATAAGCAGATGTTGGACCTCTGCCAGGCACACACACCATTTGGATCACGTATGCTGTGCCATGAGACCTTTGAACTGTTTGGCTGCAGGGTTCTTGCACAACAGTCATTAATTCAGTACCAAGTGTCCGACTGGGTGGGCAGCGGATGTGACGGCTGATAAACGTTATCCCAAGCCTAAATGGTTGGGCTGATATTTCCGACACTGATAATCCACATGCAGGACACCATTTATGATTCCTTCATGATTCATGTTTTAAAGTACAGCTAGATAGCTAAAGTACAGGCAGAAGACAGCACAATTCAGCCTGAGAACATAAAGTAAAATATATCTATTTCCCAAGGTATCAGAACTGAAGGAATATGGACCAACAAATCAGTCACAGAAACACAGGACTGTAATTAATAATTAAAGGCCAGCAGAACAATAGATCACAAGGTTCAAACTGTAATCTCTAAAGAAAAAAGTCACAAGTCTGCATCAGGCTCTGGTTCAATGCTCAGCTTACCGGACAAGGATCCTCTTCAGAATCTGCTGGTCTACCTCAGTGTAGCCAGGCCAATCCTTCTGAACTTCCTTAAACAAACAGTCCTTCAATGTGAAGGTGTTGTCCTTGCTATTCAGATTAGCCACCTACAGGAAAAAAAAAACAGGGAACAAATCTACACCTTCACAAAATTGACACTAACATGCACCAAAACATATTAGTAAAGTGTTGTTTGATAACACTGCTACCCAATGCACACACTTCCCATTTACTAATATAAGCCCCAAAACAAATTATTATTAAACCATAACAAAAATCTATCAGCTTAGAACAAAAATCCTTCTCTGACGTACAAATACATGAAGAAGTAAGCTAAAGCACGTGCTAGGCTTTTCTTGACATGGTAAATTAGCTGAAGTGGAGTGTGTTCAGCAAAAGCATAACAGCACAGCAGATTAGCAACACAATAAGATCAGTAAGCAGGTACCAGCACCTGTTTTTCCCTTTTTTACATCTGAGCTTCCCAAGAAGCCTGTGTGAACAAACATGTACCTTCTGTTCAAATAACGAAATATATTTTTTTTTTCCCTGCAAAAAAAACAAACAAACAAACAAACAAACAAACAAAAACTGTGTTTGCAGTGACATGAACCTGTTGCAGGAGGCTGTCCAAAGTGTCCTTATCCTGGGGCGAGAGGCCATCTTTTGTGAGACGCACCAACAACTCAGGCTTGCGGTAGGGTTTGAGAGCGAGTAAGTGGACCAGACGCTCCCTGAGTGGCCGTGGCTGTGCCGTACTCTTCTTCATGCTGCTGGAGATGAGCACAGGACGAGAGAAACGTCGCAGTGGGGCCACATCTGAGTGCGCCATCGCCGGTTTCCGGATTTGGACCCTTTTACCTAAATGAGGAACAGTATAAAAGATTAGTCAAGCACATTTACATATAAACACACATGCACATACATATTACACACACACACAGATCAGGCATAACATTATGACCACCTGCCTAATCTTGTGTGTTTGAGGACAAAATGTTCACTTGCTGCCTAATATATCCCACCCACTAACAGGTGCCATGATGAGGAGATCATCAGTCTGATTCACGGCACCTCTCAGTGGTCATAATGTTATGGTTGATCGGTGTAGATACATATACACACAAACACACTTTCAATTTAAATCTACTTTCAAACATCGTTTTGTTTTCTGCCTGTATAAATCATGATGGTGAAAAGATTTCCATTAACGAACAGACTTAAATCATCAGTTATTTCCCCACCAGGTGAAGAGTGGCATGGAGATGATGAATGCTGCAAGTGGTTTTTACCTCGGGTGACAAACTGTGGATGATGCTGATAATCAAACTCATTTACTGTTCTCAGCAATATTGCTTACTGGGTTATAAATGTAGGTGTAAGTGTGTGGAAAAAGTGGAACTGAAATTAAATCTTTAAATACATAAAAGAGAAAGAAAATTCAGGAAATCCTGTTGTTTTCAGATACAGAGGGTTTTCTCAGACAACCACAGAAACCAAGAAACGTAACTGTTGGGGATTTTACTGTCTTACCCACGTATCTCCCCCCGGGTTTGATGACTATGGCAGCGCGGCTGCGCGTCTCCTCCTCGGCCTGGGCCATGCTTTGCCTGGCCTTCTGGTACGAGTCGTCTGTGGCACACACCGTAATTTTATCCTGGATGCCTCCCAGGCAGTCCAGCTGTATGTTCCCTTCACTGAGGAGACCAGAGGTGCAGCATGAAGTTACTAACCACTGAAACTAAATTGAAACTAACTGTATGAATCTAGTTCCTTCAGTTTGACAAACCTCATATGTATAAACCCAGAGCACAATACACTTGAGAGCTACAGCAAGTTGAACACAAATGTTCAGTGAAATGAGCAACTTTTACACATCTGATTCAATAAAGCTGCAGAAAGTCACAGATTAATATATGTAGATATTCAGAGAGAGAAAACTGGCCTACCTTGTAATGTACTGCTGGATGCAGTCAAAGCTGCCCTGGGGATTATCCCTCCCCACATTAGACAGATAGAACGTAAATGTTCGCAGATCATTGGGACTCGTGGACTGGGGTATTGAGATTTTCTGTTGGGAAACAAAACATTGTTAACAAGACAATACACTAACAAACCTCCAGTGGACAAGTGAGTATAGCTGGTTTCAACTGCCAGGTTAATTTACAAGGTTAATTCCCTCTGTGTAGTCAAATAAAACTGCTGAAAAGTGAAAGAATAAGGGACCTTTAGTCTCTTCTGAAGCGTCACACTGGTCAAATCAGATTTACTGACTTCTTTTTAAAATAACTTATGCAACTATTTTTTTGCAGTTCATTGTTGTTCACACTTTTATGACACTATATTAAACCTTTCACTTTTTTTTTTATTATTTAAAAAGTCAATTTGCACTATTAACTCATTAACCACTATTCATCCCTTGTTCAGCACCTTTTCTCCCAGCCATGTGAAATCTCACCCTGCTGTCTCTCTATGGTCTTGTAGTTGTTTCTCATGTACATACAATCCACTGGAAATAAAGCAAACTTGAACATAACCATGTAAAACTTTTAACCAATCCTTCAGAAGAAAAGTGAAGATGATGCATCAATAGAATTGTAGCGCAAAATGCTGGTGTGGGTTACACTGGTGTTGGGAGGGAAGAGGAGCTTTGAGTCCATCACCTACAAGCTCCTCTACTGCTATACAATGCTGTGAGGATGGAAAAGTAAACGTGTGATGGTGCGAGACCCCGTGTACATGTCAGGAAGAACACAGTGTGGCCTTTCGGGCACATGAGTGACATGTGGAGTCAGAAAATCAGTCCAAATTATCCTGAGACATCTGCGGACCGTCTGAGGTGCGAGAGACAAGGAGCGTGTGCATTGATCCATGTGTTAGTCATTTCAGACTTGTATATTAAACCAGGGCTGTACACACCATTTCTGTTCACACACACACACACACAAAACACACACACACACACACGTAAGAATTCAGAAAATATTCAACTCAAAGATACTGAAAGAAAACCCACATACACAATCTCACGTTCTGTCATGCTGTCAAGCCCAATGATGATAATATGTTAATAATCCGAACACGTCAGGAGCAGAAGCACACGGGCCAAACAAGGCGGAGTAACGTCAGTTTAATACGCTATTAAATACAACAGCAGTAATAAGTAAAAAGGAAATCCTGTGTGATTACTTCCATTATCAGTATCAGCTCATGCCAGATTATTATTGAGTCACGGTGTGCTCTAGACGGGAAAAGGAAGCAGTTCAGGTTATAGATTTGAGTATTTATAATAATTGTGAGGTGAGCTTGGTGAGGCAGAGGAGGAACAGGATCTGAGTCAGAATGATGTCTGAACCTTTGATGTGGCTGATAATCAGCAAGGATGCTGAACATACGCAGGGGTAAAACATGGGCAAAAGTTCACAATGTAAGAACATGCGATCATTTTACTCAGACATGGAGTAAAAGCTTCCGGAAAACTCTGAAAGCAACACAAACATTTGCATGTGGGCGAGTGAATTAATATTTGTCTTCATGCAGAATGGAGCCATGTGAGCAGAACGGCTGCAGCTCCGGGAGCCACAAACTGCATGAACTATAAATAGCCAGTGTGTGTGGGGCGTTTTGGGACTCTTTATTATACCCCGGAGTCTGCTAGAAGAACAATATTTTTGCTGGCTAATGTCTGTGCTGGTGAGGTCTGGGTGTTACACCAGAGTATAAAATAACATCTTATTTTTGTGTAAATAATTCAACTGGCTTGTTATCCGGGTCCCCCCCCACACTTATTCACTCGTTTCTGCTCCAAAACCTGTACAATCTGCTCTCTATAGTAACTGTATGGAAGAAGGGACATTAATGGCAATAAACAAGGTCTCTTCTCTGATCAAGCCTACTTGCATTATCTTCAAAAACCCCAAACCATCAGCTGATCCACTGGAGTGTTTTCATTAGAATTCCCCTGACCCCCTATAACCATCTCCAAACTGTAATCCATGTCTGCTAAGAGCTCTTGGCACACACTGACAGTATTTCTGGGAATGCCCTGCACTCTTCCCTTCTGCTCCCAGCTTCCTCGAGGCAGATCAAACAAGGACTCCTAAGCTTTTCTTCCTAAATGACTTCTACAACACACTGCCACGGTCTTTACAGCAGAGAAATTTAGCTTTAGTCACTTTTACAGCTGCAGATGGAAGCCTCCTATAATCAGCAGACATGTACGGGCTTTCTCTCTTATCAAGATCAAAGACATCAGAGACTTGCTTTGTGTTGCTTTCGAAATTGTCAGTCATTTGTTTCTTCTTTCTGTGTAACTTCTTTCAACACGAAGAAATTTTTTTCTCCTCTGCAGTGTCCCGCAACTCAGTATCACTAACAGTAACTGAGCAGGGGTGCGTGTGTGTGTGTGTGTGTGTATGGTCAAATATCAATTCTTCTGCACATAAGACAAAATCATATGATATCAAATTGAAAACGTAGATTATTCTCATTACTCCTGCTGCCACGCTCTTAAAAAAATAAAGGTTCTTTAATGGTTCTTGGTCACGTTGTATGGTTCTATAAAGTTCTATGAACAGCTACGGAACTTTGCCATTGCATAAAACGTTATTTAGACTACAAAAATGTTTACGGCACTAAGAAAAGAAAGGGGTTCTTTTAATCTATTTACTGAAAGGTAACCAAAATGGATGTTCTATTGGCACCACTGTAAAAACTCCTGCCTGGTTCTTCCTGACATCTTTATTTTAGGGCAAAGGAATTTAAACACAAAGGAGCTGCATGTGTAAGCACATGGAAAAAACCAAAACACCCCCACAATTTTAAATGACCGTTTCAGACCCGCTGTTTGAGCTCCATATTGAAAGACTAACGATTTAATCTACTTAGAAAGTCTCGAATCATTTCAACTGAAGTTTATACACCAGTTATTTCCGGTGCACTATTCCGATTGGTCAAGCGGCGTTCCATGAGTGCTTATATTTCCTTTAACCACATGCTTTACACTTCATTGTGTGTGTGTACATTATAATCACTTCATATTCACCATGAAAAAAATTCCACTTCCTAGTTAGTGACATCATGACAAAATTATACTCTTCAGGAATATAACTTCCGACTTAAAATACAAAATGAAGATGAAAAGAAAGAAGGGATGCATACTTTAGTGACCACACCACTGATGGGAATATATGGGAATCAGTGTAAGTGTAAGGCTTCATCTGCTAGCAGAGCAAAAAACAAAACAAAACACAACTTTTGGTCAAAGTGTGTCTAAAATTTCACTCAATATTAATTTCTTGCTAACTGAACTATTGTATAAAAGCAACATCACACTGTCCATCAATTACAACCTTGTGCCTTGTTGAAACATTAGAACTGGACCGCACTTTCTGCACTGGTCTCCACCAGGAACGTTAGACAGTAATGCGCTTTATAAAAAGATGACGAATTTCATGATACTCACCCCCCTTTCTGCTGTAACTTAAAACTGTGTTTTATTTTATTTTCCATTTAATAAGAAACAATAAATTCACAAGTTTTTTTAATAGTTTCTCAGACACTTTGGGCTCACGGGGAAGAAGTCTGACAACATCAAAACACCACAGCAGGTGAGCGGCATTCAGTGTGTATGTGTGTGTGTGTGTACAGGTGGCATCTGATTCCTTGTTGGATTTAAACCTTGTGTTCATGTTTTAGAAAAACACATGCTCTCGGTATCTGAAGAGTTTTGCATTTGGTGCATTATTACTGACCCCCTCCACCCCCACCCCCTCGGTCCAAGTCATGTGTGGTAAAGGGAGCATGGATTAACTGCCCGCTCCACCCCCACCCACAGAGTTACACAATACACAGTGCTGATGTGTTCTCAGATCACTCTCCTTTCACATGTGGCCTGCAGGTGGACGACTATAAATAACATGTTTCAGCTTCATGCTCCACGCCAGCAGCCTCACCGCTCCTCACACTCGTCAAATTCTCTCCACAAACACTATTCTATCTGAAACCCTTTTCTGTCTGGCGCTGAACAACACACGGAGTCCTCCAAAAGCCGAACTTTTCCATCGTTTATCGTGTGCCTCTACTAAAATTCTGCAGACCGTAGGCTCAAATGTAGCATTAGTGAAAATGCAGACGAAAGTGACGTGGAGGGCTGTAACTCAGAAGAGAAAGTCAAGGTCACTTCATATGACTTTTTTCCTCTTTTCACCTCGTCACAAAAGCACTGTGTTTTTCATTTAATTCCATTTGGAGTCCTTCAGTTTTCTGTGGTTTCTCGAGTTGGGTTTCCTCATGAGCAGAAACCGTAGCGAGTGTAAATACGGGGTTTGGCAGTTACCGGTTGGGGGAAGGCTGCCTCTTGCTTGGTGCTTACTGTAAAGCCCTGTACACACACACACTGTTTCTAGCATGACCACTTTGTGCGAGTGTGTCTGTGCTGCCCAGTGGTGCAGGAGGACATACTGCTTTCATGCCTCTTCACTGTATTCAACCTTTTTTTTTTTTTTAAGTTTGTTTCCTCCTTCTTGTCATTTTCAAATATTTTTACAAACCCTAATAAATGCATCCAAAATCACATACTTGTGCACTATTGTGTAGTATAAATAGTGCGAGTCGTGTGTTCACAATGAAAGAAGTGCACTTCATGTACCCAGATGATTCGCTTATTCAACCAAAAAATAATGAGAGTATTAGACACTTCATGCACTCAACACTCACAGCTTTGCTTTAGGTACTGGAAGAGGGGCTAGAGGGTGCTCAAGGAGAAAACATTTTCAAGATGGCCGGCGACACTCCGGTTGACAAGACTTCTTACAAATGTCTTAAGTTAGCTTAGCTTACTTATTTTTCAACATTTTAAAAATGCACTTTATTGTGCTACAGCTAGCGTGTTTTTGATTTCATTCGCCATTGACTGTGAAACAGCTTCTGCTTAGTAAAAACGCCATTATAGTTGAGACGATAGGACCCTTCTAACATTCATACACTGGACGTTAGCGTAAATAAACAAGCAGTGTGCAGAACATTATTTGGGACACAGCTTTAGTATGTTATATATTTAATACAAAGTTATAGGTTTTATATAATCAAAATTCAATATCATTTTCATGTGGCATTGATGAACATCAGTGTAAAGCGAGAGCTGAGAGAACTTTGGAGTGGGGAAAATAGTACTGATGAGAGATGAGGAGAAAGGGGGTGGAGTTTCCAAGATGTTATAAATACTGGACAGTTTTAAACACCTACACAGCTGTCAATCAATTCCAGATGCACGCGTCAGTCAGTCTGCCTTTATTTTATTTGGGAAGAAAAAGACATCGTTCCTCAGGCAGCTTGTCAAGCGAACTCCTGTGTTAATAAACAGTGCTCCTAAGTAAACTGTAGGAGTCGGCAGATCCGCTAGAGTTTAACATGCACCTCAGAGCAAACATGACGTTCAGTTCACTTGTTACTGTGGAGGTTAACAACAGGTTGGGTTAATTATCCACCCAAAAGGCCAAGAAGGTGACCTGTGATTACAACACTGTACACAGTGAAAGCTCTCAGCGCTCTTCAACATAAACGCCTCTGCTCTTGTTGCACATGGAGCTTACAACATTAACATTACAGAGTTAAAATATTAACGTTAATTATGAGTTAACCATGAAAATCATCCAGCACTAAAGTCAATTATTATGTAATAATCAACATCTGGAAATAAACAACTTCCGTTTTTACCTACCAGTCCCATTTTTGGATAAATTTGGATAAATAACACCAAGGAGAATTGTGCTCTCTTGGGTTTCTGGTCAGAGATAGTGGCATTGTTTACAGAAATGTTTACTGAGAAAAATCTACAGCACAAAATAATGCAAGTCATTAACATACACGGAAGCCTGTTGTAGATTCCCATGCATCCTGAAGATCTCTTTGTTCAATCTAAAACATGGACATGGTTTGGTGAAAACACTCACCAGCCAGTTAATGAGAGTCAGTAATTCATAAACTGTGTTAAAGTGTAATAACAGGAAAAGCTAAGAACTAAGTGTGATTGGATAGCGACTGGCGATAGCATCAGTGTTTACGGACAGATTCTGGCGTTCACATCGTCTTGGACGATTTGAATACCTTGTTGGTTTTAACCATCTAAAATGGACTTATCTTATAACACACAAGTAACTAAATCATAATGCTAGCAGCTACAGTCAACTTCTGGTATTTGTTTCCACTGTAATGAAGCAACAATGCATTTTACACAAGTCTGGACACGCCTCCTTCTATTCGCACCCTACACCGCTCTAAAAACCCCAGAGTTTTAAAAACATCCACATATATGTGGAGTCCAAGAGTAAGAGTTGTCTAATGTATTTACATTATGGATTAACCAAAGCACTTCTGATTGATTTTCAAAGATACAAACGAGCTACAGGAACAGGTCGAGTACGTGGCAAACTAATCACACAGTAGATGAGTCAGGGCAAACACGCAGTGATGAAACATGAACCGGGGGCTTCACGATTACTGACATGTGGAGAGGAAGAAGTGGAGATGTTTTTAACAAGTGGTTATGTTCTTTAAAAAACCCAAAAAAAAAAAAAAAAAAAAAACCCACCACACTAACATTTCCTGTACAGTGTCATCAGCATGTTTCAGCTGAGCTGCAGATATCTCTAACTCTAATCCTAACTGACAGAGCTCCCTGCTTCATAACTGGTGTCTCTGCACAGCACTTTTAATAAATACTGTGTTTAAGAGTTTACTCTGACAGCCCTCAGGTAAGTGTTTAGATAAATGAACACACTTTCTTCATCGTCACAATGATCATGTAATGTAAATTACACCTGGATGTGGACCAGACGATGCAAAAACAGAAGGAATTAATTAGATTTGATGTTTATTCCTTCGTCCAGGGCCACAGAGTACATTACAGACAGGTCTTTACACTGCACTGCAGCCCTTTGCAAATCTGTCAACTACTTTCACCTCTGATGAACCTTTTCTACGAGGGAAATTCCTGATAATGAAAGTGGGGCGGAGATTCTGTCAGGGCCGATGACTTCTGAGGCAAAATATGGTTTCAGGCTTTAGCACATTTCTAAAATAGAACATTTCTAATGTAAATAATGATTAAAGAGAAGCAGTAAACACTTACCCCTTGATTTCCAGTGAATCGTATTAGTGGTTGAGCAGAGAGACCCTGTGGAAGACAAGACAGATTATACATACATCAGCAGCATGAAAAAGGCTCTGGACAGTGAGAAGGTAGGAAACTGTCGAGGAAAAGCAGAGGAAACACAACCAGTATTGAAACTCTTGCTATTCTGACAAGTGTTAAATAGTAGTTAAATTCAGAACTGAGAGTCAAGTAAGGTTTGCAGCAAGTTCATCAGAAATTCAAAAAATGTAGTCATGTTTTCCATGGTAAAAGGAAGATGTTGCTATTTTTAGATTGTTTTATTTGCACAGAAGAGATTGCATCAAACCACACACAGACTGCAAGTGACATCTGGCTGCATGGTTAACAACAAACATAAATAAATCAGTGGACTAAATGTGTAAAATAACACCTTTGTACTTCATGTTACACTATTTCAGGATGCAACAGTTCTTCTGGTTCACTCATGTGGATAAGCTGAAGGCTCAGGTGAAATCAGTGATTACCCGAGAGCACAGCGCAGTGAAAACTCCATATTAAACCCTAGCGTTACGACGGGCAAAGGACACGATGTCTGTGGGGGAGTTTACGTCTTTGGCATGTGAAACTGATCCAAATCTGAACTAGCAGAGCAAGATGTCAGACACATGTCTGAACTCCAGGAAAAGTGATAACAGAAAGCAAAGCAAAATAAAAACAAATATTCATAACCCATCAGTTTAGTCCAATCAAACACAGAGATGCTTTCAGGATCGAACGATTCCCAACTTTAAAGGCGGGATGGTAGCGGTTTATTTTTGATTTTCTCTCTCATGTTATTGTGCTCAGGTTAGCTACTTCGATAACTGATACTTCTGCTTTCTAAAATCTATGCAGCTAGACTTCTCTCCTAGGTTTTGCCATCTCTGTCTAGACAAACTAAGCAAGACAATGAGTAAACCCACAGATCAGAGGCACAGAAGCAATCTGTTTGACTGCAGTAAAATACAACTTATGTACAGAATGTCTTATGTTTCCATTTTGTTTCCAAAACAAACAATAACCAAAGCTAATTAATTACAGTGTGTGCACCATCCATTCAGACTCTTAAATGGAACCAAATGAGCGTGGCTAAGCGTTCACGAGGGATTAGACTGAAGCTGGAGCTTTTAAGTAAAATATGCTGGTGTCAATACTGCAAACATATGTGTTGGGCTTGTGCAGTGCAGTGCCTCCAGACCTCAGAACTTTGTGGTAATCTAAGATTTGAGAGAATCTTCCAGCTTTGGCATGGAGGACGGAGTGAGAGTTTGATTAACCTTATTACACCTCATGAAATTGAACACACTGAGTGATACACTGTAGTGAATTGTGAAGTTACAGGTTGATATTCTTTTCTTAGGTGCCATTTTCCTTCCCACCCTGGTTGAGTGTAGTTAGCTGTTAAGGGTTTTATTTCAGTATTTCTAGTCTTCCTCCATCACAAGATTTTACACCAGCCTTAAAGAAAGAGTTTCTTTTATTGTGTGAAAGCCTTTCAGGTCATGTCAATGTCATCTTTATCTCCATCTCCTTCACCAGTTCCTTTGTTATTGTCTCAGGGTTGAGTTGAACCTTTCTCATGTTCATCCCTGGGATTTTATACATGTCCATTTGATCCCAAAAGCTTAATATTTGCATCAATTTACATCATTTTTACAGATGCTCTTGGAACCAGGCTTGAGAACATCCACAGTTTTGTTTCTGAGGTCTTGTCTGAGTTGCTTGGATTTTCCTAAAGTATCATGGTGTCTACATTTATGGCCTTTGGCAGATGCCCTTATCCAGAGCAACTTACAGAAGAGCAATCAATGAATACATCGATACTGGTTCACTAGGTCGCAGACTAAGAATACCAAAACTTTGTTAGGAGAAGAGCAGCAAGAATAGCACAAAATAAAACAAAATAAAAATAAAACAAAATAAAACAAGTGCTAGTTTAAGTATTTCAGGAAGAGTCAGGTCTTCACATATCTGCCTGTGACTCAGCTGTTTGGACACCAAGGGAAGTTCATTCTTCCACCTGTGTAATCTAATGTCTAATGTTAGACCCTGTTCAGAAGACCATTCAGAAGACTACAAAACTCTATTAAATAAATTGCTGAAGTCTTCCAGAATGTTTAGAGAGACAGTCAACATGGTGTTTGTCTTTTAGCCTTACAATCAAGATACAAGAGGTACCCTCCATGTAAGTTTATATAAATCACACAATCGATAATGTGGTGAATAATAAACACTACTGTTTATAGCTATAATAGCTGTATTATTTCGTCTCGTCTAGCTCCACCTCTGCAGCTTTTTTTACACAGACATCCAGCTTGTTACTAAGCTTGTTCTCTCCCTACAGGCCACAGCCCAGTCTCAGCAGGGATGCAACAAGGACACATGGCAAACAATAACTGTGTGGCAGTCTGGGAAACCCAGGAGATGCTGATGTTTGTTTGAGACATTTAACTTTTCAGATCCTTTTTTCCCCCTCTTTCAGATAAAGTCCGAAAAAGCGGCTTTGACCATTTTTGGTAGAATCCCTAATAAACAGTTATAAGAACATATACTTTATATATTAGCTAAATCACACATACATTAAATAGATCTATTTCACATTAATGACTTCAAAGTATTGTTCATCTACTGTGACACTGTGGCAAAACCTCTTGGGTACTGCTCTTTTGGTGCAGTTTTGCAAAAGGGAAACATTTTAGTTCAGGAAAACCTGGTGAGTCATACAGCAAGATCTCATGCAGCCATTGTCTAAGCTCTCTGGACGTCAAAGACAAACACCAGTCACCTCAGCACTGACAATCTCTTTTTCTTTCAGACATCCTCTGACATACATATATATATATATATATATATATATAAAAATATAAAGAAACAAACACAAGGTGCTCTAGCTAGCCGAATGATCAGACTCTGTGAGCACGTGGTAACTGTAGCTATATCCCTTTTCTAGCAGCCAGGTGAACTGACAGGTGAACCACAATCACAACGTCAGTGTTCTGCAGCATCTGTTGCTGAAACGGATTTAGACTCTCATTTTTCATGCACCATGGGCAGGCTCCAAACAGGCGTTATTCAAGATGGGGGCAGGTTGGCCCAGGCTGCATACCTGCTGCTGATATTCACATCACATCTCTGGTGGCTTCATCGGATGAAATGTTTCTGTTTATAAGTACAGCTCACTCTTTGCCTTGCTCATGGCATGCATAGGCAAGCTAAAAGTAAATTTGATGCTCACTTTGGAACGATCACTCCAATCTGCAAGTATGAAATGACGGAAACCACCTAAGGCAGCATGCAGGTTCTCCATCATTTGGTTTACAGATGATGGTAGGTGTGGTTGGCACAATCTAGAACCTTGCAAGCAACCATGTGGACAGTGGCATGTACTTGTCTATCCTGGTGATGTCAATGCTAGTTGCTAGGCTTGTGTGATAATATTTATATGAAGTAGTACCTCGACAACACGTACTTGGGTAATAATGGGGGCAGTCTGTAGTTAAAGTAGAACCAACTGGAATAACCGATACTCATTCAGAAGCAACCTCGTCTGGCTCAGCACCGTGAAGGGAAAAGACCCTTAAAAAAATACGGAAATTACCTCAAGAGGGGCAGAAACTTGACAGATCTGTCACTGGAGTTGCACCACAAAGGAGGCTCACCTGGGTATAACAGGAAACTCTAACAAGTTATAACTTAAAAAAAAAAAAAAAAAAAAAAAGCACACCAAAAGAGCAGTCTGTTTCTCTCTCTCTAATAAAAAGAGGTGAGCCAACCATTCTGGACACTAAAGGACAATTCCTGAAAGCCACACTTCATTTCAATTCCCAGTCTCTTCCTTCACTATCTATCCATCACTCTATGTTCAGTTCAACAAACATTAAATAAATATATATAGGTTCAACATCACTTGAGTAGATTTATTAGAGATGGCACCAAAATATATTGGCTGAAATATGACTCTAACTGACCAAGAGTTCTTTTTTAATCCAAAAACAATAAATAAGCCTACAGTGTCAAAATTAACACTTTACTAATAAATGTTAACAGTGATAACGATTTTTATTATAAAGCAATTATAAAGTTTACGCTCTGTAAAATGGAATTAACAGAAAAATAATTGCACTACTTGCTTATATACACAAGCTACATGCCCAAAGGTTTGTGGACACCTGACATGTAGTTCTTACAAAAACGTTTCCACAAAGAAAGCACACAGTTATACAGAATATGTTTCTAAGCTGTAGCTTTATGATTTCACTTCAGTGGAACTAAGAGGCCCAAGCCCTGTTCCAGCAGGACAATGTCCCTTTGCACAAAGTGAAGGTTGGATTGAAAGAACTCTAGTGTGCTGCACAGAGCCTCAGAGTCTCCTCAACATCCCAGCATCAGTGCCTGATCTCACTAATGCTCTTGCAGCTGAATGAACACAAGTCTCCACAGCCCCAATCCAACACCTAGTGGAAGGCCTTCCAGGAGAGAAGAGTGGAGCTGATTATAACAGGAAAGGGGAATAAATCTGGAACAGGATGATTCAATAAGCACATGTGTGTGTGATGTCAGGTGTCCATACTTTCAGCCAAATAGTGGAACTGTGTTTCTATAAACCCTGGATCTCACTCTGTATCCTCATCACTCTGTATTAATGCTGATGAGAAGATTTCAGGGACATACAGCTGTTACAGTAAAAGACATCAACACATGATTCTGACATGTCTAGGTGTTAGAACATCTACATACTGTATGTAACTAGTGCTTCTTGTCTTACGAGCAAAAAAAAAAAAAAAGTCACATTCATGTACCAAGAATTTTACTATAAACTGGGAACTTCATAGATCTGCAGCACTGTCAAAAATTAGGGCCCACCTAGGCTTCTCTCACCCTAGACACCATGCAATACTCCGCCTAGTCATCTAAATGGGCTGCTGACATGTCACTATTATCTGGGCCTGGAGCCCAGAACGTTCCACACCACACTGGCAGAGCGCTAACCTTGGGACAGAGGGTGGCTTCTGAGCACTGCTCACTGTTGGCTGCAGAGACAAACACTGCAATAAATTGAGTCAGAGTGAGGTTACAGGTCGCACCTCGTCTTTAAGCCGAACACAGCACAAAACGATCAACGACCAATTTATAGGGTTAAACTGCTTTTTAAGTTTACTACAGAGCAGATGAAATGCCTCAGCAACAAATCCAATACGACAGAGGAAGGGGATATTAAACTTCTATTAGCCCTAAATAAATCCTAGGGCTGACACATTGCATAGTTTCATTTGAAATCTATATTTTATTCATATTTATAATTACATCATCCACTTAGTAAAGTATTTCCCAAGGCAGTAAGAAGCAACTCGCTCATTAACAAGTTTCAGACACAATACAAGTGCAGTTTAAGTCAACAAATTATCTTCATCTATAACAGACTTCAGGAGCTCCTAGACTAATAAACTTTTAAATGTCAGGTGAGTGTTTTCAGTTTAGACAGTTCATGACAGCAGTCACAACAACAGCAAAAAGTTTTGAAGTGAAATTGTGCATGTGCGTGTGTGTGAAATATTACTGTGTTCCTGTTAAGAAACATTTCACAGTTCAACTTGGAATCCAGAAAAACAAGGATGTTGCAGCTCTGAAATTCCAGCTAGTAGATGTTCCCTTTAATCCTCCAGATATACACAAGTTACGCAAGCCAGTATGTGAACAATGCCATCAGTCAAAAAGCCAGTTCTCAGAACCAACACCTGGGCATTAGAGACATGACTTGGCCATGGGTCTAACCAAAAGTGATAACTGTGTCAAAAAACATGACGTCTATAGCTTCAAGATCTCCTGACGCACGTTTCCTTTTTTACCTATTTAATAATATGCTTAGTTACAGCTAATAAGTCACTTCATTTATTTACACCCCCTCTAATGCTAATGACTGCAGATACAGCTGACTTGAAAACAACTTCCGTTATTTTTCACGCTGTAATGATAAAACATGTATAGGACACGTTGTACTTCTGGCCACACCCCGTTTAAAGTCACAGATGGTACTATTGTCAATCTGACACAGTCAGGGGGCACGATAGGACAATGGCATTTTATTCACATTTTAACACACACACAGCAAAAAACTAAAAGCTGTTTTCAGCTACCAGTCTAGCACTGTCTACCTTTCCTGAAATCCCACTGCATTATTGGGGAATTTTACTACAGTCCCTCCCCAAATGAGACACGCGTCTCTGAAGTCAGCTGCATCTCCTGGTTGCAAAAACAGAGCAGTGATTTTTAACAGCATGGTTTTCTAAAATGCTGCAGAATCAGAAGGGTTCTAGTGACCCTCATAAGAAAGGAAAAGAGGGCTATGGTTCCGGGCAGTTAAGGAAGGAAAACAGGGTTCTACCTCTTCTTACACATATGGGCAGCAGCACCAGAGGACGTACCAATACAGAGCACAAGGTCTGAGAGAGTAAAACGTTAAACTAATTAAAAGGAAGCATCATGTCAAACAAGACCTGCCATCTTTTTTTTTCCAGGTTCTTGGATAGAGAGAACCTGGAAAAAATAATCCTGACTGACGATCCAGATCTGATGCCTAGTCATCAGAGCGCTCCGGTTTATACTGCGGCTTGCTCGACTTCAGTCTGAAACACGGGCTAAAATCAATGCCAGTGTGCCGCACTCGAAAAAATCTGAAAGGTCTCAAGCATGTCGTGTTGTGCTGGCAGTGGAAATAAATTTCAGATGGATGACATCAATTAAATTGGCAAGTGCGACATGCGACATGCTCATATATTTAAGATCATTTAAGGTCAGACAGCTTTAGGAGATTTGATGACATGAATTCATCATTTAATTTTCTAAAGCACAATAACAGGGAGCCAGCCACTTCATCATTAACTGTAAGGTGACTGAAGAATTATTAATGCATGTCAGATGCACAAAAAAACCACAAGTTTCAGCTAGCAAGTTCTTAGTGTGTCTACACTTGGCACTGGGGCAGTAAACCTCATAGTGTAATGCTTTGTCTGAGGAAGCTTCCTGAAATGTGGATCAGGTCAAACCTGAAGTTGTCCTACCCAAGCACTGGACTCAGCTGATGGCCACCAAGACCTGCTACATGGATACTGCAGTAATCCTTCTACACGGGTGCATCAAATTCATCCGTGTCTATGAGCCGAAAAGCATGTATGGTGTTAGAGGTAACTGAATTCAGGTCACCACTATTTTAAGGCTGGTCACCACAGGGGTCTGATGTCTTCCCTGAACTCTATCGAGTCTGGACCTGAGCCATAATGTTGGTTTTTGTTCTGTATAGAAGAGTCACCCAAATGCAGCCAAACACACTGACCTTGTACTCTTTTGTCAAGTGCCAAAGGTGGGGCTTAAACCCAGAACAATCATGAACCACACTGTGTAGCCTTAAAATGAGACATTTTAACTGCAATCCATATGCTCCAAGAGAGCATAAAAACATTTCTTGGATTAAATGCTGGTCTTTAGGTTGATACTGAGGCAGCAGGGACATGGTGGCAGCCCTTGAGCTCCAGGTGATTTGGAGGGGACAGAGGGAACTGGAGCCCCTGTTCTGAGAGAGTCCACAACTCCAAGTTGCAACAAGTAGGCTAGCATGGCTACTGCAACTGCACCGAGCTAGCATGGACAGAACATGGACCAGGACATAGGCATGGCAGCCCAGACGAGACTCTGATTAACTGCACAGAGTAAGACCAGTTCAGTGAAATTTTATTGGTCATTTCTCTGTCCAGCTTGTGTACATTGGAACAAACTAATTTCTGAAGGATCATGGTGCAGCACAAATGAGTACATAAGACGACATAAAGGACAAATACTAAAAAAACAGGATGCAAGTTTACTCTGGGAGAAGAGTAAAGGACATGAACCAGAGCAAATCTGTGGAACATTTGGTGGTGAAGCCGACAGCCCACTGGCACTAGAAGCACCGTTTGCTCCAGCGGGTATGAGGTAAACAGAGAGATATGCAAGCTCACACTGTGAGGTCCTAAAGGCTCTGTGAGGATGCAGTCTATGGCGTATGGACAATGGCATGGACACACACTCTCCAAGCCTTGTGGCGGATGTGAGAAGAATAAAGGAGTAGCATGAACCTATCACATGATCCAAAGTGAAGGAGTTTGAAGGGTATGTGGTCAGAAGCACACAGGTGAAACAGAGACATGCTCTGGCTCTGTCAACGTCACTCGATCCAGAGAATGAGTGGCGAATGGAAGGACACATGCTCTTATTCTATGACCCAGAGCAAGCCAGCGAACTGAGACAGCAACAAAAATGAGCAACCACAGACACTGTGGAAGGTAATGCAATGTTGAAGAACCCTAAGGAAAAGAAGTGATGTGAGACTATGCTACTGTCACGTCAAGACACTTCAAAGGGGCGTGGACAGACACATGCATCATGTACATGCTACATATTTACAGTAAAAAATATTGCAGAAACTCAATACAAATTAGTTGTAGCTGCAAGTTGTTAGCATCAAGTCTGTTTTTGTTAAAAAAAATTAAAAAAAAAAACTAAAAGACGAGCAAATTATTACTTATTTATTATTATTATTATTATTATTATTATTATTATTATTATTATTATTATTATTATTATTATTATTATTATTATTATGTTAACCTGGAACGATCGTACAGGTGTTTAAAACCTGGACGTACCTGAAAGTTCCACCCACTTCCCCCATCTCACACACTCTTGACCTGAACTCATGAAGGTGCCCTTGCTTTTTTGTCAGGGTAAACAGAGAGCATTTTGAATTCTAGAGTATGAAATAAAGCAAAACACCACAGATGATTTTCTTGGTTATACCAATGCTTTAAGCCTTTATACCGATGTACTACTTTTGGTACAAGTGTTATGCTGAAGCACAGAGTTGGATTCATAAGTGTTTGAACAGTTGCCTCTTTACATAACCACAACAGGTTTAGATTGAAGCAGTCAAGGTGAGTTTGAAGTGTAGACTTTCAGCTATAATTCAAAAGTCTTTAACAAAAATACTGCATTAACCGTTTAGGACTTTAATTATACAGTCGCTCCATTTTCACAGACTCAAAAATAGTTGGACTAACATGAAGAAAGATTTTTAATACTTAGGTGTAAATCCTTTGGAATCAAAGACTTCCTGAAGTCTGGAACTCATGAACACAAAATGCAGAGTTTCCTCCTTTGAGACGCTTTGCCAGGCCATTACTCCATCCACCTTCAGTTCTGTCCTGGGTGAAAAGTGAGCTCAGTCGAGGTCAGGTGACTGATTCAAGCATTTAAGACCACTGCCTTTAGAAGCTCTTGGGGTGCTTTGGCAGTGTGTTTTGGGTCATTATCCATCTGTACTGTGAAGCACCATCCTATCAGTCTTGGAGCATTTGACAGAATCTGGGCAGAAAATATAGCTCTACACATCCTGCTACTTCTATCAGTGATCACATCATCAATAAACATCAGTGACCCGGTTCTCAAGCTGCAGCCATACTCACCCATGCCAAAACACAACTCCCATCATGGTGGACAGATGATGTGGATCATGAGCACTTCCTGTCATTCTCCATATCCCTCTCCTCCCATCATTTTGTTAATCTGGCCTTTCTGTTCTTGAGTGTTACTAGTGGTATATATCTTGAGGTAAACCCTTTGATTCATGAAGCCATGATTTCTTTGATGACTCTGACAATGATATCCTCCTGAGCATTCTCGACTTGGCTATATGTTGTCAAAGGATTTTGCTTCACCAAGAAAAGTATTCTTCGATCATCCACATTAGTTTGTCCTCTGTGGTTTTCCGGGGCTTTTGGTGTTGCAGTATCTGTAGCCACTGCATTTCTTCTTTACCAGATTGTTGATTTGGCCACTTGAAAAGTTTCTGCTCAATCTCTCTGGTATGTCCGTTTTCTTTTTTCAGCATAATGATGGTCCTCCTTCATTTTCATCGGCACCTCTTTTGGACTCCCATGAACAGATACCAAATACAAATTAAGGACTGAACTGAATTAACTCCAGACCTATCCACTTAAAAAGTGTCATGAAATAATGAGGACACCAGGCCACACAAATGCTCACCAGTCAAGCGTCCGTTTACTTTTGAGCCTGCGACACTGGAGGAAGTATGTAATAAGTGGCTGTAATTTCAGTTAATGGACTATTTTTGTTAAAGCTCTTGAATGAAAGCTGAAAGTCTACACTTGATTTCATTTGCTCCATTTCACATCCATTGGGTGGTGCTATACAGAGGCAACATCGCAAAAAATTGTGTCACTGTTCAAACACAATAGATCCAACTGTCCAGCCAATCTGGACCACAGCAAACAGAACCTTGTTCAGATCCAAAGACTTTATACATTTCAATGGATTATAACATACAGAAAGACCAAAAAAAACCAACTGTTTACAAGATTAAACCTGTTTTGTTAATATATCAGATGAACAATCTTGAACAGTAAACAGAGTAATCCGGATAATAATGCTTGTTGTTAATGCAGGGAAGTAATTACTGAGTGGCGTGACAGTTTTTACCACACTGTACTGCTAACACGGGGCTTTCTGTAAACCTGGAGGTAAACATTTCCATGCACTCCTCTGCTGGACTAAAAATACGTTCCCATACACGTTCACGTCACCATCTCATGATGTCAGGTGCTTAATCTATGCTTCACATGAACAGTTCCCTGAACGTGACATTATCCATCATCCTGACCTGATCAACCAAAGCCACGGACGGCATAAGCCTACGGATCATCAGGAAGCTTTGAAAAGCCAGATTTGTACAAAACTCCATACAAACAACAGCTCACAAATTCTCCTCTTTATCAGAGAAAACACTGTTCATTAGAACAGAAACAACAACTACTAAATGACTAGATACATGGTTTGCTAGAGCTTGATTCTTATTGCATTTCTTTTTTTAAAATGAAGACATTTGAACCATTTTAAATCAGACAAATTATTCAATAAAGGCAATCGTTTGTGTTAAAATGTTATAAGGACTTTTACGTGTCATGTAATAAAGATGAAACTAAAAGAAACAAGGATTTAAAAACACTTTCACAGAAGAGCAGGCCAAGCCATAAAATAATCCATCCATCAAAGGAAGTTTCTTGAGCTTAGGTAAACAGTTGTTGGTGACGTTTTTTTGTGTTTTTTTTGTGTTAGGTTAGGTTTGTTTTAGACAGAAGATAACGACTGATGTCCATTTAGAAACTTCAGAGCTGCTCCTCGCTTTCCAGATATGTTAGCTTGCTAACTAACAAACTAGCTTACATGTTTAGCATATACAGTTTGGCTTGTGTTGATTGTGAGACTCTTGTCTTTTCTGCTATTTCCTCATGTTTATATTCTTGGAAATAACTTCAGTGGTCGCTTAAACACCCAACAACATCTTCCTACTACGAGTAAAGCTGGTTAGCTATCGAGTTGTTATTGTTAATTAGTCTTCTGTCAGCAGATACCTGTCGCTTGCTAAGAGCCTGGAGCTGGCTGACGGATAATCATAGCTCCCCTATGTAGCTAGGCTAACGTTTAGCCCCTAATAAAAAGCTGGGAGCCAGCATAAGGTACTGCAGCAGGAAACAATATTTACTCAGCTAACAAAAAAAAGCAGGCAGAGGATGATGGTCAGAAACAGAAGGGAAGCCGTTACCTTACTGCTCTGATAGTCTTCCAGCGCTCTCAAAGCACTGTCAGTAAGTTTAACGTGAAAGACTGAGATATTGCTGCCATTGCTCACTCTTCCACAAGACAGTCCGTAACACTGCTCCTCCTTCAACGCCGCCATCTTGCTACCATTTCCACGCTCACGCACTTCTCGGAAACGCGACAGACCTCTCGTGCGTTTCCGATGAATATTCATAACGCTGCCGTTACGCGCTGGGCGTGGCTTCGATCGGAGGCTCCCCCATTCAGGATGATGGGAAATTCCTGGCAAGACATCATCAGCTCTGGATCAAACTTCATGCACCCAGGGACCCGGTCCGCAGTCCGAGAATTTCCCTTATGATTAGAGCACAGATTTGCAGTAATAGCAAAACTTAGCCTTTTTTTCTCTTTTATTCTATAACAATGTACATTTTTTTGTTAAAGGTGCCAAAGTCAATATTTTTCCATTTCTTATATATATATATATATATATATATATATATATATATATATATATATATATATATAAATATATATATATATAAATATATATATATATAAATATATATAAATATATATATATAAATATAAATAAATATATATATGGAAAGTTTGTCTGGATTTGGATTGTCATTTATAGACACGTCCTCGTCAATCACTATGAGAAGGTGCATTTTTATAGTCATTACTCGGCTTTCAAGCAGTTAAAGGTCTGCTAGTGCGTGAAAGTGACGTCAGGACAGTCCTGCTCATACCAACTCTAGCTGAACCGCTGTAGGTTTTAGGGGCGGAGCTTTGTCTGCATGGGTGCGAATGGGGGCGGGTACAATGAGCAAAAATAAATCACTCAGATCCACCCATTTCAATCTTTCCTCAAATTTTATTCAAGGCACATGAGTAACATTCTAGTTTAATTTAAGATTATTTGCACCTTTTTTTACGTGTTAAAAATAAAATAAAAGTGAAGTCAAGAAAACAAACACGGAAATATGGCAAAACATTTATTGAATATTTATTTACAGTAGTGACATGAAATCATCAGGAAAAACAAAAAACAGCAAGGCTTGGGATCACAGAAAAGTCCAATTTGGAGTCATCTGTCCACACTCATGAAATAAATCTGTAGTGTCTGGGCATATGGAATTAACTTAACAGTTCCAGGGATCTTTGGATGAAAACATTTAACTTTAGGGTCCTGCTGCATATACATCACATCCCCCTGGACCTCACTGTGAAAAGCACAGCTCTAAACCATGCAATTTTGATTGGCTTTTTACATGCTTATTTCCATGAAAAGGTCACAGACAAATGTGATCATTACCCACGAGTGATGACAAAAGGAGAACTATTCAGAGCTTTATAAGAACATTTGAGGAACTGTGTAAGGAATGGAAACAGTCATGGGTTACACTACAATACCTCAGGTTAATGAAGGGCAGGGACAAATGTGAAGTCATGGAAAACTTTATTACAGAATTTCACCAAGACACCTTTAGGTGATTGGAAGAGTTTTAATTAAACGTTAACTAGCCACTTCGTCTCATGGAATACCACAGGTGTGTGAACTGAGTGTGCAAAATGTATTTCAACAAATTAAAGAAATATCAGGAATGTTGTTACTTTCAATACCAAATGAGTAACCAAACCATTTACACAATCATTCATCAGAAAATTAAACATATTAAGTGAATATTTAAAATAAATACCATTTACATATTTAGAAATAAAATAAATCAAACTCAATTAATTTGGTCTTTTTGTAAAATCTTTACAGTGTTTGGTCAGAGAGATTAAAAGGTGAGGTACACCCTCCTGAATGCAATGGAGACCAAAAAAAAAAAAAAAAAAAAAAGGGTCTTCACTGGACAGGTTTGTTAAACACCGGAGAAAGAACTGCAACAAGCAAATATCGCTCTCTATCCTTGGCCATGCAATTGCTTCGAATTTCGCCATGTAGGAAAACAAGCTAGCAGCATACATGTTGGCTACTCGAGAAACAGTCTTGCTGATTCAGAAACATAACATAACATAAGTGGCCAAGGAGGTGATTAGATATAGAAAACATTTTGCACTGGAGGCTCTAAACATTACTAAGATTTTATATAACCTAGTTAATTTTCACAACAAAATGGCAAGTTTACTCATTTTACAGATGTAATAATTTATCACTTCACACATTTTCTCAGATCACCTTTCATGCATTTAAAGAACCTTTGTTAAAGCATTAATAAGTTATATTCTCTGACAGAAAACAGAAAGCACTATAAATGGAGAATCATGTAGCTAAAATCAAGCTAAAGCTAGCATCCTGAAATCTTTAATTTCTAGCAGCGATGACCACTGACAAGGCTACACCTCCAATAGCAACTGCAGTAGCACCAAACAACCACTTCCAGCTTATACTCTGTGGGGAACAAAGACAAAAGGAAAGAATGATTAGGTTGAGAATGATAGTCAGTTCTAGCGTGACCAACCAAAGAACATTATCCCCTGACGCTAATGCACTTCATAATGACTTCTGTGTAGAAAAAAGGATAGAAATGGATTTAGCATTCATGATCCTGTAAAGTTCAGAAAAATGTTGGAATCCTTTTTGTGATATTTTGTGACCTAGATGAGTTGAACACAGAACATGGCACCTTTTGTATGAACCCATCCATATTTCATTTGATTAAGAAATATGATGGACTGGTGTTTATTGTGGCCCATACATGTCCTCACAAGTTGATTGTTTAAACAGCGAATAACAATGAGCTGCATTTGTTGTTAAAAAGGATAAACCAACATTAATAGCAGCAAGTTGTCAAGGGGGGGGCATACCTGGGCTTACTGATCTTTTTTGTTGATGGAGGTCATGGTGGTAGCATTGAATGAATTCAGAAGTCTACAGAAATATTCTGTCTGAACATTTACTGAGAAATACATCCCGTCTAATCTGGGGGAAGCCAGACAATGATACAAATCACTCTGACTTCATCAAGGGGAAAGTGGAAGGTTTTAGACTGGACAAGTCCATCAGCAGACCAGAGTACATTACAACCCAACAGCATACAGTTATTGCATGCAAGAAATATGCAAACAAATATTAAGAGTTATTTACTTTAAGACTAATCTGTACAATGAACACAAATTTGTCACCAAAGGTACCATGCTCTATGTAGCTTAACACACCAAGAGGCAAATATCAGGAACATCTTTTAATCTCAAACACAAAATTCTTCAGTGTTTAGCAATTGGACTTGCCATTCCAGTTCAAAGGGGACTGTAGCTTGTGTATTTCAGTCACACAAAATTTTAATAAGACATTTAAGAAAGTTATTTTTTATTAATTGCACTTACTAAAGAAATATCCAGTGTGAAAAACGAAAGCAATTCAACATATATCTATAAAGTCCATTAAATTCCACCGCTATATAAAAGGAGAACAGGCTCGGGAGGTGTGGAAGTCTGGTCTGTTTGCCAAAGCATCTAATTTTAATACTGTACATCTTGTTAGCGCCAGGTCCCTAACGCCCAATAAGTGACCAATCTGGTATGTCTAAAGCTGCAGTGTGCCATACACAGTACTCCTTAGTGTGTTGCATTCCCAAGCTCATTTCCTATGATATATACCCTACTGTTTTTTTACTAGCGCTGGAGAAATTTCAGGGCAACAGTTACAGAAGCAAAAAGACAGTTTGTACTTTGGATCCACATTTACCAGTACTCCAATTGCATACAAAATCATATGATGCCACAATGGATCATCCGATCCGCATGTTTAATTTTGGCACAGGTTTTATGCCGGATGCCCTTTCCTGATGCGACCCTCCCATTGTATCCCGGCTTGGGACCGGCACTGAGAGATAACCTATGTTGCTGGATTCGTTCCCTGTGATTCTGTTCATGCCCAGGATCCGGTCTCTAGACAACCAGGGACCCATACTAAATCATTTTTTTATTATTATTATTATTATGATTATTATTTTTATTATTGTTAATAATAATAATGTGTCATTATAAATATTTCTATATGGCACCAAAAAGGTTTCTGTCATTGTTATTAGTCAAGAAACTTATAGAAAGATTTTTTGCATACATTCAGTACACATTCACACATTAAGGCTGTGTTTCTATTTTGACTTTCAACACTCTTTTTTTCAACAATTTATTTATTTATTTTACTATTTTACCGCAAAACAGGAAATTTGGCCACCCAGTTTGACCCACTGGTCTCCTTGACACAACTGTGACTACTTGACACAAACATAACCTGTTTTAAGATCAACTCAAATCAATGAATGTCAAAAACAGATTACATGGCGCTGGAACTGCACTGCTGGAAATGGACCTCCTTGGCTCCTAAACCCCAATTTAACCCCTGCTGATATAGTTATGTGATGTCATACACACCCATGAGGATTTGGCCTGGGTCTTCTGTACAGTGCTGATGTCGGGTGGGTTTCCAAGCATCTTCTTGTACATAGCCTGCTCAGCACCCTTCTGTTCCGAGTGTTTCTTCACCAGCTTGGACAGCTCTGCGTGGATAGTCTGTACAGGATAGAGTCAGAGTGTGTGTGTTTTTCTCGTGTGTGTGTGTGGTGAAAAGCCTGCTAATATATCTGTTCTCACTCTGACACACCAGCTGTTCAAAACATCTCTTAACTTGCCTGTAAATCTGCTGGACAGCCCTTAAATTTATTTTGCCTAAAAGAACTAGTACAGCCCCATAAACGTGCAAGATCAATAAGCACACAGGAAGCGCTGCTTAGACACTATGTTCCCTGCATATAAAACACAGCACTGACTCGAAGTGTTTTCATGAACAGAATTTCCTAAGTGTAAAAGTAGAGAATGTTCCATCGGGCTCGCCTCTACAGCTGCTACATTCATTAACATGAGCCGTGTGTCTAGTGTAAGGTTTCTAAGGTGCTACGTGGCCTTTCCCACTTTAACGTCGCAATTACCGGACCCTGCACAGCTATTCAAATAATTCTGTGAAATTAATATTCTGACTTAGTTCCTTATACTCTTATTTGCATAAGCTTTTCAGTGGCCAGCAGTTAAAATGAACAAATTCAACAACCCTTAAAACCAATTAAAACAGAGAGTACAAAAATGTGATCCAACATGTTAGTAATAGCCAGAGTTAATAAGCTGTAAAAGGGTCAGACACATGAGATGGGTGGATAGAACAGGTAGGTAGGGTAATGGTGTCAATCTATTCACAAGCACGTGTTGCACCGCACTGCACATCTCTTTCTCTGCCTGTGTATAAGCAGAGTAGGGCGAGGGATCCTGCTATTTTTAGAGAGAAATAAGATCGTAGGAGGTGACATGACAGTGTGGCTCTCTGCTCTAACACTGGGCCAGTGTGGAAGATTACAGCACTACCTCCTGGTGGTTAAAATAAATAAGTCATTCTTTGTTAATACATTAACCTCTCTGTTAAATAATTAGCAACCATACTTCACATTTAATTGCTTAAGCTCTCACTGAGAGAAACCTTCGTAAAAAAAAACTCCACACCGTTTTGGAGTCATTATAGGTGTCTGGGATTTGAACGAGTGATTTTGTAAGATTTATAATGACAGCAAATCGTCAGCTAGTTACAGCGATAATAAGATTTTGGCAAAGTTAAATTTCTGAAGCAGCTTTTCTTCAAAAGTATATTTTTGGCATACGAATTAGTAACCAGAAGGACTGGACATGTTGGCAGTGGAGGAGTCCCTGTGCATCAAAATCTGCTTGTTTTATTGTAGTTTATTTTGTGACATCTCAACATTACCTTGTTACTTGGATCAGACTTTAAAGCTCTTTTTAAACTTTTAATTGCATCAGCATATTCCCCTTGTAGTGCCAGAACCTGGAGACATAAATGAAGGTAGCAAATGTAAACATTTTCAAAACATTTAACTATAGCCATGTATGATCATGTAACAATAAGAGAAAGGACAGGTGTCTGAGAGTCGGGTACCTTGCCTTGACGAAACAAAGCTTTGATATTGTCTGGCTGGTAAGCTAAAACAGAGACACAGGAGCGCAGTGCAGCTTCATAGTGTTCCAGCTTGAGCTGAGAGGCAGCCATGTTGTTTAGGCATTTCAGCTTTACATCCAGTAGCTCTTCTTCCTCCTGAGGGCTGATGTCCACTGAAACAAAAATTGTAACAGGTCATGACCATATGGTATTTTACTTCTGAGAGCACACCCATTGTAAACCCATAGCATTACAGACATTACATGAGCTTTCAAGTTCTTCAAAAATTGTAACTTTGGTGGGACGTACCAATCCGGGGCAGAGTTTCAGAATCAGCGCCAACATTATGCTGAAATGTTGAAGGTTTTCATATTCAGTCTGAACGTATCAGAACAGCAAGGCCAATTCTATTGTTTTTACCATACAGAGAAGACTTTTGTAGTAGTATAATTACAATTGTATTTCCTTGTGGATTTCAAAACAGACTAATAATACAGAAGTATTATTACATTTTGCATAAAGCTTCATTTGAAATAAGCAGTTTGTTTGCATTTACTTTATAATATTTACTTGTCATTTTATCCTGTGTGTTCAAAATAAAAACAATGCAGGGGAAAAGTTTTGGGTTTCTCCAGTTTGAAAATTTGTATAATTGTGTGTTTCTATATTGGTGACCAATAATTCTTGAGTTGCTTGTATTTGAACTTTTTCACATGTCAAATGTCTAAATTTAAAAAAGTGTATTAAGCGAAACAAATTTAGTAATGGAAGAAACGCTCCACAAAGCTGCAAACCTGACAGGTTTTATAGTCTTTGACAAAAAAGGCATAATAAACCTAGCACTTCCTCTTTCCCACAGCACACTGTAACTACAACTGCAGATGAGTTTCTTGCCAACAGTAAACGCCTTTGTCTTCTTACCTTTCGAACTTGCTTCTGTTATCTGCAAGGCAATCCCATAGGAGTTAACAGCAAAAGCGTAGTCACCACGCTGGTAGTGAAAGTTGCCCCGCTCTCGTTTCTTACTTGCCAGACTGATCCTCTCAGAGGGAGGAAGAAGTTCCAGGTCAGGAGCATCAACAGCAGACAGGAGATGCACCTCCAGAGTCAAATCAGCATTAGGGGGCACAACAGGAGTGGAACTGCTAATGATCAAAAGAGAAACAAGGGACACATACTTTGGAAATTTTTATGAGCCACTAAATGCCAAATCACATATTATGCTTTACCATAGACATGATCATCTCAAACAACACCAAACAAGAGGAAAAGAGATAAATAATAAAATTTAGTAGGCTGCACGGATTGAAAGAATAACACGATTAACAGATAACAGCATGTTAAATGTTAAATATGAACTAATACATTTTTTGGTTTTATTCATTGAATTTATTACATTTTATGTTTCCAGTTCCTAAACTATTTTTTCTATGGATAAAATACTACAAACAGTATAACAATATATAATTAAAATCAACTATATTCACTCAAATAACACTAAAATTTTAAATGATGTTTACCCAAATCCACATTATTGTCTTATTTTTAATTAAGGAAATTTTCTAATGAAACACTACAGCTAAGAACCTTACATTAATAAATGTATAATTTCCACAGTGTGTTTTCCATTACACTAAGGAGCACCATATGTCCTTGATCATGTAATACATATTCATTCATTTCATCTTCAATAAAACACAAGTAAGCTTGCTAAAACGGTAAGCCATTGTGGAACAAGAACTAGTCAGGGCTCATGTACTTTGGTGAACATCAGCCCATGCTTTGTGAGCAGATAGTGGGCAAAGATAAGACAAGCAGAGATACTAATGACCATCACAACAACAGGAAGTGTACTCTACTACACCTGGAGCCAGGCCTGGGTATACATATGTATTCCTGATGGCCTGGCAGTCTAGCCTGTCTAGTGGACAAAAAGACAGCAGCGAGAAGACTGTCTGTGCCTGTTTAGGTGGTAAGGTCTGTCTAGGATGTGCTGATGAACACCAGTGGGGAGGGAAGCTGTGAAATTAAAGAAGGGGGCTTTCAGAGTAATTTACAAAGAAGGGGCTTTCAGAGTAACGTACATGGAAGGCTCTACGCATTCTACAGAAAGGTTTAAAGGAGGAATTACAGCAATAGCAGTTGCAAAAGCAAAAGCCTACAGATAGGGGGAGTTGACATTGAGAGAGCATGGGGGGGAAAAAACTGCTGAAATCTGAGTGGCTGATGGCAGCCATGTTTTTAAATAACTAGGACCTTAAATAGAATCCACTTACAAATTAGCAGAGGGAGTCGGTATACTACATTTCAGCTTGCCTGGCCTTATTGGGGTCTTTTACTCCCCATCACATATTGATGAAGACAAAACAAAACAAGCAAAGTCCTTTTCCCTTGGATCTCTTCAATGATTGTAAATTCTGTCTTAAGTAGCCCAATGTGGGATCATTGCTCATAACCTATCCATCAAAACTATGAATATAAAATAAATATTTTCTATTAAAGAACACCCTGTTTTTAACCTCCCGTGTCAATGGTGATAGTGTGCAAGACAACAGCAGAACAGCATTACAGGTTTTCATATTGTGTTACTTTGATGCATACAAATGCTCTCGAGGAAACAGAATACCGACAATAATTTGAAGAGTGCAGAAAAAAAAATAAAGGATTATTTATACACAGATCTGCCAACACTGAAAAAGCAAAATATGTAGTCCCAGCATGGAGAGAGAGATGTAAAACATGATGTAAAAATTTCATAGTTCTGATAATTCTTTCACAAATCACGTAAGTTATAAACTTTAGTGCATGTTTATATTTTGCGTTTTTATAGAAACCACAAGGAATTTGACTATCTGTCATTTTGCTGGGGGTTACTGTAAATCCCTGAGTACAGAATTCAGTGTTTAAAATTTCACATTATTACTATCAGTATTATTATTTGTGAAGTGTTTATATTTCACATTTCATTAAAAGTCTACTGAATTACCCGTTTTTTTCCATTTTTTTTACTGTGGCAAGGAGACTACTTGCATATTTTTGAGCAATAACTCAAAACATGATAGTCTAACATTAAAAGTGGTAAAGGTTGGCAGGTCTGTGTAATCACTGGACTGCAGATCTCACCTCCCCAGTGCACCATATGCGTATTTGGCCCCGGCTTCAATCAAAGCCTTTTCACCCATCTCCATTAACTGCACAGTGAGATCCAAAGCCTGAAAAATGCAACATGACATTAAAAAATGTGTCTATGTATAAAATGGATGTAGTAAACAAAGCATGAGGCATATCTTTGAGACTCACAAACAAGCTTGAGACCCAAAATTCCTCCACTCCAAAAAATTATACCTGAATGACATCACCATCGCCAAGTGTGAAAGAGATGTTGCACTCATCCTCTACTGTAGTTCCGTCAGTCAGAGTGGTCTTGAGAATAATGGTGACATTTTGGCCCCTCCGAGGTTTGCTGTCAGGACCAGAACCAGCTTCTAAAACTTTCTTTCTCAGCTGCTCATTTCCTGTTCACAAGCAAGCATCACAGAACATAATTGTATTTTATTATTGTAGACAGAGAAGTTCACTGAGAACACAGCCCCTATTTTATATGCGAGTATAACCTCATATACCTAAAACATCCAGCCATTCCTCTTGGGGTGGAGACCGATCGGGCTCTGTGCATTCTTTACTAGCCTGATGGCTTTCTTTCTTTCCACCACCTACATCATCTAAAGGGGGGAGATCATCATCCACTCCATCGTCAACTTCTTCTAGCATCTCAAAATCTTCCCCACTGTCTAACAGAGTTGTGCGGCCAACACTTTTCTCTTCCGAGTCCTGGCTCTTCACCAATGTCCTATCTTCATTTTCCATCTGGTAAAGGGAAGAGAAATAGTCAGGCTATAAGGAAATACATTTATTCTGTGTGTGCGTGTTTGTTTAGGAAGGTGGTGTTGAGTAGGTGGCAGAGAGGTTTTATGACATAGTCTAGGTAAGAAAACATTATTTTGCACAAGGCTTTTAGGATCTAAAAGCATAAACACAATAAAATCAGTCATTCAGTCAGAAAAACAGTGGCAAGTTTCATATATTACTAAAACGGCTGTTCTTCACATGCTGTTTTTATAGATTTAATTTAAAGGAGTTCAATTGACTTTTCTCCTGTTCAATCTAAACAAAACAATAACTGTCCAAATAAATCTTTCATATATATATATATATATATGACTTTAGGCATCTGTCGCCACAGTTGTTCTTCAGAGTTTAGGTCTGGCCTTTGGCCGAGTCTCTCAATGAACTTAGAGACTTATCTTAAAGGCACTTTCTGTGTTGTATGCTTTGGGTCACTGGTGTGCTGAAAGGTGAACCTTCGCCACAGGTTGACGATGCGTTCACTCGTTTTCACAAAGATTTCTCTGTATTTGATGGCATTCATCCTTCCCTTTATTCTGACTGGTCTCCCCAACACTGCTACGGAGAAGCACCACTATAACATGATACGGCCACCACCATGCTCCACCACAGTCATGGAATTAGACAGTTACTGAGAAATATCAGTTTTCTGCCAAAACTAGTGCTTGGAGTTCAGCCCAAAAGACTTCAGGTTTTTGTCTCATCAGAGCACAGAAACATTCATGGTTCTCTCAGAGTTCTTTAAGAGATTGCATATACTTTTTCCTCAGGAATTCGTTGAGTCAAGCTGCTCTAAAGTAAAGCCCTGATTGATGGAGCGTTCCTGAGATGGTTGTAGTTCCAGCAGGTTCTCCCATCTCAATTTCAC
Organism: Hemibagrus wyckioides; assembly: GCF_019097595.1. Taxonomy (NCBI): domain Eukaryota; kingdom Metazoa; phylum Chordata; class Actinopteri; order Siluriformes; family Bagridae; genus Hemibagrus; species Hemibagrus wyckioides. The sequence goes on from NC_080719.1 coordinate 22,151,219, forward strand.
ACTGATTTAAGCCCAAAGTGCTCCTGGGAACATTCACAGCATTAAAATTAGGGTTATATCCTCATGCAGTTCTCTCTGTTCAGTTGTCTCTGCACAATTGGATCATGGAGATCACTGGACTTCTTGGCTTTGTTGTTGCCCTGAAACACACTGTACTCTTATACTCAGGTGTGTACCAGCTGAAACCTTACACAGGTGGACTCAAAATAATCAAAAGTCAACAGGATGTACCTGAACTCAAACCAGAGCTGCTTAATCAAATCTCTGAACAGTAAATATGAATTTAGAAAGAAAAAAACAAATTAGGTTTTTCAATTTGCATGAATAAATAATAGCTTTTGCTTGGTTTACTGTGTGTAGACTAATGAGCAAGATGTCATGTTAATGAATTTATACACAAAGTAGCACAATAAGGTGTACAAAAAGTGATGGGATCTGTATCCATTTGTAAGAAGGATGGATTTAAGCCCCTCAGAGGACAACAGATGTGCGTGCACTGATGGAGCTGTGCTTTAGAAAGAAATTCATTTTATTCAGATAAAAACATTTTTTTATGTTTACACAGAAACAAAGTTTGTTTGTTAATGTCACAGAGAGCTCAGCTTGTGTTTATCACTCTCTGTCTTCGTACTGTTCTGAAGATTAATAATAATATTTTTATGGGGTGGTGGTAGCTCAAGTGGTTAAGGCTCTGGGTTGTTGATCGGAAGATTGGGGTTTAAGCCCCAGCACCACCAAGCTGCCACTGTTGGGTCCTTGAGCAAGGCCCCTAACCCACCCTGCTCCAGGGGCGCTGAATCATGGTTGACCCTACGCTCTGACCCCAACCTCCAAGGACGGGGTATGTGAAGAAAGAATCTCACTGTGCTGTAATAAATGACAAATAAAGGCAACTTAACTAGATGATGATCATTTCGCAGCAGGGAAAATGTGGCGTTATGTAAAGACAGAAGCAGTACACGTTATTGAAACTGTTTAATAAAAAGCCTAAATGATTAAAACTGATTTTTGGTTGTCAGTCTTCGTTGACGTTATTTGTCCACTTATTAAACGCTGTCCACTGCCCGGTATTTAGACCAGGTTTAAGGACATGAAGTGGCTGTCAAATATCTAGCTCATCAGCTCATCACACAGTCTCTTTAAAGCTTAAAGCTCGGTGTTTTGTCCGCCTTAGCTACACACTGACAAGCAAAAACATCAGGATAATCAGGCTTTGTGCACGAATTCTGGAGGTCCTGTGCAGTAAACCATGCGTGTCCGTGTTGCAGCAGAGTTACAGAGCTTACAGTCAGTGACATTGTGTTAAATAGAGGGGAGTCTTTCGAGAACTTTCTGCAAACTTTGCTGCTAGCTAAAAGGCACGAGCTAGTTGGCGTTCGTGACGGGCGAACTTTACTCATCCGAATTTCTCTCGACAACATGCACGGGAAATAAATTTAAACAAAAAAACCCCAAAAACTTACCTTAATTGAACACACCCTTCAATCTAAAAAAAGAACGTAATGTAACTGACGGCAAAACAAACAAGCAGGATATATATATATCACTGCAGCCTTCAGAGACGCCGCGCTCTCAGGCGCGATACTGGGCATGCGCAGTGTTGCACTGTGATGCCGCGCTTGCGCGAGCGGTAGACGCATGTCGCGAGTCTTGGCAGATTTGCACCGCGCATGCGCACATCTTCTTACTCCCCCAACACATTCAGTCTCGTTAATATTCATGAGGTAAGCGATCTGATTGGGCGACTCTGACGTTTCACGTTTCTGCACGGGGAGCGCTGTAATTGTTGATCTGTTTATATGTCCCCGTCACATGTCACTTCTCGTTCTAGTCCCTCAATCATACCTTATATGATTGGGACGCCTTAGACGTAAGCTTCACATCACCTGAGAAAGAAGTAAAAGGTGAAACTAGAATTGAATTAGTTTTCTAGCTAAAGTATACGTGGGCTGTCGTTAGCCATATTATTCTGCCTCCTTCTGAGCACATATTTCATTTATTTATTTATTTTACTGTCCCTCTTTGACCAGTATCATTCCTGCTGATCAGCATTACTTTTCTTCTTGATGCTGCCTACGATCTGCTCTCCCAGTCACATTGCAGTAATCAAGCTATCGCGAGGCACTATTTGGGCGATACCAACTTGTTTAACGGAAGGGAGAGGCTTGTAGTGTTTTATCTAATTTATCCGGACAAACTCACAATCGATTTGGAACACTAATGATGCTATAAAAATAATTGCTTCTACATATGTTTTCTTTGGGCCACTGAGGGGTGTAATCGCTAGTTCTTTTATTTTGGGGTCACCAAGCCTTCCCTCCGCCATTCACTTCCTTACGTCTGCCTCACTAACCGGAAGTATTTGCTGCTGGCTCGTGGCTGCATGGCTCTGTGTTGCTCACTGCTAGCAGAAGTTTGTAAGTTTGTATATGATTCTAAATTTGAATAATGCTTTGGTAATGTCTAATGAAGTCATTATTCACTCAAGAGTTAACATTATGATAACAAACGGTATAGTTTGGCACTGTCATTTGTATTGGCCTGCCTGTAAATGTTTGTTCTTAGTTCTTAGTATGCTAAGTAATGACACGATTTACGAATAAAAACAGTACACACACACACACACACACACACACAGCAAAATATATTGGGGAAATAATGTATTTACTAATGAAAACATTACACACACACACTCACCCGCGCAATGTTTTCATTAGTAAATACATTATTTCCCCAATATATTTAGCTGTGTGTGTAGTGTTTTCATATGTAAATATGTTTTCATATGATTTCATGTGTGTGCGTGTATAATGTTTTCATCCGTAAATATGTTATTTCTCCAGTAAATTATATTCCTCGCGTCAACTATGGTGATGTCATTCAGGAACACTTATAAACGTGATCACGTATTGAACACACATTACAATGTGTATAGTTGTTGCTTAAATGTCAATCTGTTAATTTTTGCCCATTACCAGCACGATGGCATCCAAGAAAAGACAAAAGTCTGTTAAACAAAACCTTCAGGATGCAAGTCATGTTCAAATGAAAATGCACAACAAAAAAGCACATGAAACGGCATCATTAGATGAGGAGGAGGAGGAGGAGGATGCTTTAGAGATGGAAAAAAATTTTGCTTTGTTCAGTAAACGTGATTCAGTGCAAACATCAGAAATCACTCAGGATGAAACGAGTGGTGAGGAATCTGATGAAGCAGTTGAGGATGAGGAAAACACAGACGAAGATGATGATCAAAGTGGGGATTTTGTGAAAGAGAGAACTGACATGACAGGACCAGAGGATTCATATAACCAAAGAGACTGTAAGCGAAACGACACCAGCTCCATCAAGGCTGAGCTCAGACCAGGTGAGGAGATTTCACACTAATTCAAATAAAAGATTTAACTCTGCAGTTGGAAGACAATCAATTTTTCATTCAGGTTGACATTTTTACGGTTACCTCTTCTTTGTGTGTTGTTGAACAGATTTGTCAACAATGTCATTTGAAGAGATTATGAGGTTACAAAGCAAAATTGGTACTAAAGCATGTAATAAGCTTATTCATGAGGCGAAAAAGAAAAAGCAGGATTCAGAACCGGCAAAACGATTGAACAAGGAGAGGTACTGAACTGATCAATGTCATGTCATGTTTAAGAATATTATTTCTCCTCCACATACTTATAAAGTTCTTTTGTACTACAGACCCCAAGAGATTTCAGCCAAGAAACCGGTTTCTTTCCTCAGAAAAGTAGGATCCGCTAAGGGCCCCGTAAGTCACCTAACATAATTAACCATGTACACATGCATGTGTTTGCATGTATGAATCTTATAACTAAATACAAGCCTCAGCTCATTGTACGTTCTGCGGATTTGGACCTTTCCAGATTTTGAGGGATCCTCGTTTCGATGATCTTTCTGGTGAATTTAAACCAGAAGTGTTCAGCCAGACATACAGGTTCATCAATGACCTCAGACAACGAGAAGCAGAGGTTTGCTTAGAATTACAAGAGTGTTGCAGAACTGTTTATTATTTAGTCTATTTTCTGTCTGTTTCTTTATACTGTTTATATTGCAGATGGTGAAGAAAAAGCTGAAGAAAGTCAAATCGAATGCAAAAAAAGAGGAATTGAAATCTTTCCTGAAGAGAATGGCAAGTTAACACTTAATACATTTGAGAAAGTTAAATTTAAAGAGTTTCGTTTGCTTCATGATATTATATACAGACTTTAAAGGTGATACTCTGCTGTATTGCTGAGTCACAATGTCGTGTCACTGATTCACTCAGTGACAAGAGACAGGACTTCAGTGACAAGACACAGTGACACAACACAGTGACATGACAGGGCCTGAGTCCCCGTTTTGTGTCCATGTGTTGTGCCACTGAGTCATTGTTCCACTGTGCCACTAGGTCAGTGTGTCAGTGATTCAGAGTCCTTGTGTTGTCACTGAATCCCTGTGTCGTGTCTAGGGATGCAACAATACAGTTAACCCATGGTTCAATACGTACCATGGTGTTCGGTTGGCTTGGCAAATTAAAGTGTTTTTTTTTCATTAAAATTTCGAAATTGCTTAGGTAATAGGAACAGTAAGATGTTAAGAAGAAAAAAACTGGTTTTTGTTTAGTTGGTTTTAGTGCAATTCTCTTATTTTACTTAAATGCAAAATCAGCTTGTACACATTCATAGTGTACTGAAAATGGTGAGATATAAAAAACTGAACACTGGCCGCTCACGGCACGTCAGCTTCATGAACTGCTTGCACAGTATTCACTGCATTTATCAACTCTTCTGCCAAATTAGCTCTTGTATGACTTTCCTACAGGGGACGGGTTTGTTGTACAGCGCTCTTTATTTCCCAATCCGCTATGTACTGAACAGTAACTGTGAGATGTTACCCGCGAGCTCCAACTATCTGTTGTTAGAGCAAGGCTTTCTGCTTTAGCTAATTTGTTTTAGATGTTGTTGCGTGTCTTTTCGTAGAGCTCAGGAATTACCTTAAAAAAAAAAGGACGTGGCGGTAGTTTGTAACGGGTCGAGCACTTTTATGAGGTGTCGAATGTCTCTCGGAACCAGTTGTGTCTGAATGCTGGAAGGAATCAGCTAGGGACTGTTGCTTTTTGGATGCCTGTGTTACCTGCTCTGCCATCCTGCTTCCACACAGTGATATCGTGGGGTGATGGAGCTGCAGATGTGCGGTCATATTGGAAGTATTTCCATGTGTGTAGCTAACTCGTGTGTAAAAGTGCTTGCACACAGTCATTTTTTTTGTTTACAGTTTTTGTTTCATCGGCATCACAACAAATCCGAAATGTTCCCACACCACAGATCTGAAAGACCTGTCCCGGTCGGGTCACTGAGTCCCTGTGTCGTGTCACTGAGTCCCTGTGTCGTGTCACTGAGTCCCTGTGTCGGGTCACTGAGTCCCTGTGTCGGGTCACTGAGTCCCTGTGTCGGGTCACTGAGTCCCTGTGTCGGGTCACTGAGTCCCTGTGTCGGGTCACTGAGTCCCTGTGTCGGGTCACTGAGTCCCTGTGTCGGGTCACTGAGTCCCTGTGTCGGGTCACTGAGTCCCTGTGTCGGGTCACTGTCTCTCGTCACTGAATTCCTGTCTCTCGTCACTGATTCCCTGTTTTGTGTCCCTGTGTCGTGTCACTGAATTCCTGGCTCTCGTCACTGAATTCCTGTCTGTCGTCACTGATTCCCTTTTGTATCACTGTCCCTGTGTCATGTCACTGTGTCCCTATGTTGTGTAACTGAATTCCTGTCTCCTGTCACTGATTCCCTGTGTCGTATCACTGTCATGTCACTAAGTCCCTGTGTCGTTTCAGTCCCTGTGTTGTCACTGTGTCCCTGTCGTGTCACTGATTCCGTTTTGTATCACTGTGTCGTGTCACTGAATTTCTGTCTCTCGTCACTGATTTCCTGTCATCTCACTGTCGTGTCACTGAACGTCTGTCTCTCGTCACTGAGTTCCTGTCTCTTGTCACCGATTCCCTGTTTTGTATCACTCTCCCTGTGTCGTGTCACTGAATTCCTGTCTCTTGTCACTGATTCCCTGTTTTGTATCACTCTCCCTGTGTCGTGTCACTGTGTCCCTGTCTCATGTCACTGAATTCCTGTCTCTTATCACTGATTCCCTGTTTTGTATCACTGTTTCAAGTCACTGAGTCCCTGTGTCGTGTCGCTGATTCCCTGTTTTGTCACTGTGTCGTGTCCCTGTCTCTCATCACTGAATTCCTGTCTCTCGTCACTGATTCCCTGTTTTGTATCACTGTGTCGTGCCACTGATTCCCTGTGTCGTGTCACTGAATTCCTGTCTCTCGCCACTGAATTCTTGTCTCTCATCACTGATTCCCTGTCATGTCCCTGTGTCGTGTCACTGAATTCCTGTCTCTCGTCACTGATTCCGTGTTGTCACTGATTCCCTGTTTTGTATCACTGTCGTGCCACTGAATTCCTGTCTCTCGTCACTGATTCCCTGTGTCGTGTCACTGAATTCCTGTCTCTCGTCACTGATTCCCTGTTTTGTATCACTGTGTCGTGCCACTGAATTTCTGTCTCTCGTCACTGAATTCCTGTCTCGTGTCACCGATTCCCTGTTTTGTATGTGTCGTGTCACTGTGTCCCTGTCTCTCGCCACTGAATTCCTGTCTCTCGTCACTGATTCCCTGTTTTGTATCACTGTGTCGTGCCACTGATTCCCTGTGTCGTGTCACTGAATTCCTGTCTCGTGTCACTGATTCCCTGTTTTGTATCATTGTGTCGTGCCACTGAATTCCTGTGTCGTGTCACTGAATTCCTGTCTCTCGTCACTGATTCCCTGTGTCGTGTCACTGATTTTCTGTCTCTCGTCACTGAGTCCCTGTGTCGTGTCGCTGATTCCCTGTTTTGTCACTGTCATGTCACTGAATCCCTGTGTCGTGTCCCTGTCTCTCGTCACTGAATTCCTGTCTCTCGTCACTGATTCCGTTTTGTATAACTGTCGTGTCTCTGTGTCCGTCTCTCGTCACTGATTCCCTGTTTTGTATCACTGAGTCCCTGTGTCGTGTCACCGTGTCGTGTCGCTGAATTTCTGTCTCTCATTACTGAATTCCTGTTTTGTGTCCCTGTGTCATGTCACTGAGTCTTTGTCATCTCACTTTCATGTCACTAATTCCCTGTCGTGTCAGTCCCTGTGTCGTGTCACTGAATCCCTGTCTCTCGTCACTGAATTCCTGTCTCTCGTTACGGAGTCCCTGTGTTGTCACAGTGTCCTTGTCATCACTGTCCTGTCACTGAGTCCCTGTGTCCTGTCACTGAGTCCCTGTCATCACTGTCCAGTCACCGAGTCCCTGTGTCCAGTCACCGAGTCCCTGTGTCCAGTCACCGAGTCCCTGTGTCCAGTCACCGAGTCCCTGTGTCCAGTCACCGAGTCCCTGTGTCCAGTCACCGAGTCCCTGTGTCCAGTCACCGAGTCCCTGTGTCGTGTCACCGAGTCCCTGTGTCGTGTCACCGAGTCCCTGTGTCGTGTCACCGAGTCCCTGTGTCGTGTCACCGAGTCCCTGTGTCGTGTCACCGAGTCCCTGTTTTGTCACTGTGTCGTGTCACTTATTCCTTGTGTTGTCACTGAGTCCCTGTCTCATCTCACTGTTACTGAGTCCCTGTGTCGTCACTGTCATGTCATTCCCTGTGCCGTGTCACTGTGTACCTATGTCTTCTCACTGAGTCCCTGTGTCATGTCACCTGTCATTGTTCCACTGTGTCACTGAGTCAGTGATTCACTGAGTCCCTGTGTTGTCACTGGGACATTGTTTCCCTGTGTCACTGAGTCATTGAGTCACTGAGTCACTGATTCAGTTAGTCTCTGTGTCATGTCATTGTGTTCCTGTGTCACTGTGTCATTGTGTCACTTAACATTTGGTGTGTGTTTGCAGGAGAACCAAAAGCGTAACCTTGAAAGACGAGAGCAGCAGAGAGAGAAAGAGCTTAGCTATAAGAGGAAGCAGAGAGCGCTGGTGGGAGATGGACACAGACCTTTCTATCTCAAGAAATGTGAGTTCAGTAAAATCATTCTGGTTTTATTTTCAGGGACAAAACAACAGTTGTGTTGCTCTCACCAAAGCTTATACACTGAGTGACTGCTTGAATAATTGCATTGTTCTGCAGGGGTGCATGTATTTCAGTGTTTCTATGAGTTGTGTGTATTATGTGTACAGACCAGCAGTCATGAAAAAAAAAGCCCAAAAATCAATTCCCAGGGAGTGCAGAAGAAAAAGATTTGCCCTATTGTAGTTTGCCCTGCATGGCTAGGTGGCAAGATCTCTGGGTGGGAGGGATGGCGTACTGACTCCCCTGCCATCAGCAGCTAGGAATCACTAATGAGACACACAAGATTTAGTTCATAATCAAGAAGCATGGTTACCTCAATAGAAGCAGAACGTTTGGCACTTTGGTGTTATATGGCATTCGAATATGTGTTTATGTTCCAATGAAAGGACATCAGCCATGAGCTCAGAGATACTGCTGCTGAGCTATGTGGTAAGGGATATAAGGCTATTAATATAAGGGAGATTTTCTTTAAATAATTCAGCATTCTGTAGTGAGAAGAAACGTTTACAAAGGTTCAGATCATTTAATGCTTAACAATATAAAGAAAACTCTGAGATACATCATCAGACCTCTTTTCTTCGCAGTCTTCTTTAAGCACATTAAATGTTTGGATACCATCAGAAAAAAGACTTGCTTTAATGGAAGGATGGCTTGAAAAAAAGATATGGAGCATGATTTTTCCGATTTTTTTTATTTTGATACTGGCAAGTTCTTGTGTCTTAATCTAAATTCTTGCCTACTTTACATTTCTTTAGCTGATAAGAAGAAACTGCAGTTGGCTGAGAAGTACAGCGAGCTGAAAAAGAGCGGGAAGCTAGAGAACTTCTTAAGCAAGAAGCGGAAACGAAATGCTGTTAAGGACCGCAGGAAGATGCCCTGAGTTACAGAAGGCGGATCAGTCAGATCACACCAACAGAAACAAATGAAGGTTTAGGGACTGGACTGTATAATGGTATTCCAGTTTCTGGTTGATTTTACTGTACAGAACAATTGAACGTTAAGATACATTCTTTGCTTATGAAAAATAAAGAAAATATGGTGTATTTTGTTAGACTGGAGCCATCTAAAATGTGTGTGCTTTTTTCCAAGCAACAGATGGAGCTATTGGACCTCTGTGAATTTTTTTTTTTTTAAACCATGGCCCGTGTGCTTTCACTTTGACCAACTATTAAAGTTTGTTCATTTTCACTTGATTTTACTTTGTGATCCAGACATTATGATCAATTAGTAGAAATTAGTTTAGAGATTGCCTCTCAGTTTTCTGAGAAATCAAATGAATACAGTTTTCATTCATTATTCTAAACACCATCCAGTGAACATAAAGCATAAAAGAACATCTTGTTCCTACGCTTTATATAGCAAGCTATGCTTCACACTGAGTACCTGCCTTCTCCACAAGGCTCACCCGAACCTCAGTCACCAGCAGCCATCTTGTCATTCCTGTAGCACACAGAGGGTTAGAGAGCTCCAGGGTCCTGGGTTTGATCCTGAGCTCAGGTTACATTCATTGGTTATTATTTTCTACAGGGTCTTCTTGGTTTTATCTGGCTGTCCAAGAGCATTCAAGTGATTGGGTTGGTGACACTAAATTACCTGTAGTCAAGGGTGTGTGTGAATGCCTCATGTCTGGAATTCAAGGAATAATCTCCCGATTCACTGACCCTGTCCAGGATAAAGCACCTGTAAACGACGCAAAGCTTTTGTTTTTCACTATGACTTCACATTTATATTGAAACAACTTTTCAACCAGTCACAGGTCTCCCAGGGTCTCTTGGTGTTAGCTTCCAAGTGTGGCCTGCTACTGTTTGTGGAGGGACAGACAGACCTGCAGGAAAGAAGGAAATGCAAAAGAAAAGAACTAAAGGAAAATGTCCCTGTCCGTATAATGGGGAAATTTCCCATTGGCCAGTTTGTCTTGGAAGTTTGTTCCTCTCTTATTCAGCAGTCAGAATTTAAGTCAGCAAATCAAGACATGACTGAGATTGACGTTGCTCATGTTCGGTATTTAAATCGGCAAATTTTACGATAATGAATGAGTAAAATAATATCAAATAACACTAACTATTTTACATTCAAGTGTTTTAGCAGTTTGCAGATCAGTAAACTAGATGGTCAGAACATGCAGGTAGGGAGATCAGACTGTTGCTCCTGGACCTCTAAATCCAAGAGCCTTGTTTTTTTTCCTCCTCCAAGTACACATGTATCTGAAGATCTATTTGTGTGATGCCTGACAAATTTGTAAATGATGTAGAATTGTGGGAACAGAGATGCTGAAGAGGGGGGAAAAAGAGAGAGAGAGAGATAATACAGCATTTCAGCAAGGTCAGGTTAGCTAACTATAGCTAGTTAGTCTTGTGTAGCTACCAACTCTCCCTTCCCTGAGCAGTATGAAGTATTTTTTGTAACAGCAACCTTCCGTTTTTCACAACCCACAGCCTTCTGCTGGATCAGTGACTTGCATCTGAAAAGCTTTGAGCTCCTTGTGACTCAGGGAGACCAGTATAAGCAGCAGCCCATGGAGCACATAGTATGTTTTCAAGTCTTTTAGTCTTGCGATGCATTTTACTGACTGGCAAACGTTTTTCAAAACATGCTTAAAGGGCTGGAGAGGCAGTATTTAGGTTCGTACTCAATGGTTTTTAAAATGACTTTAATAGAATTCATGTGGAATCCTGTGAAATTAGATAAATCAATACCAAACTAAATGAAATGGAATGACTTTGAGCATCATATCAGTGCAATGATGGAGACATCTTTAGCATTTGCTGTTTTTAAGGAAGAACATCCACAGCCATCTTTAGTGTATCTGTGTGGTTGCATCCACATGGTGAACTTTAGGCTGTCCATAGTCATCCTCAGCAGCAGTGAGTGATGAAGAGTCCAAGCTGAAAGAGTAGAAGGAATCAGGATGACTGGTGTCTTAGGAGTCTGACATCCATCCAAAATATGAGTCAATAATAATAATAATAATAATAATATACTAGCCTATGTAGTATATTTCTCCCTAGAATTTAATTTCTGGCTACACTACTGTAGAATTAAATGCAAAAAAAATTATATTCACCATACATATTCAGCTTCCAAGCACCATAACGTGTATAATTATAAACGGATGCAAAACGCCAGGGCTTTTTGATTGTTGTGTTATTTCCCGTTTCCTTCATTATTAACTCCTTAAAGTCTGACACTCATCAACAAACACCGGGAAAATGGTAAGTTCTTTTCCTCCAGGTTACAGTAGAAAGTGCTTTGCTGTGCGGTTATAAACCCCCTGAATCTAAGCTCGGCGCGGCGGCGCGTGCGTGATGATGCTGCGCGTGACGCCACGCCATAGCGCGTGCCCGAAGCATTTCGGGCGGAGTTGATCCGGATCGTGTGGAGAATCCAGGACGAGGCCAGTGCACTCCGAGTGAACAGGGCAATAAGATGGCACGGGTAGGTAGCGCAGTGTGCGGCGTGCTTCCTCTGCTCTTCGTGGTGGTGGCGATGGCAGCATCTGATCTGTTCGACAACCAACTGGGAGACATCAGCTACTGCAAAAACCAGTGTCAGACCACCATTAAAAACAAAAAAGCTGCCAAAGTAAGTCAATTATACATACTGCATAAACTGATCACGTCATAATAATTAATAGTAATAAGTAAGATTTAGGAGCTAGAATCTTGCCCGCTGTTTTGCTCAGTCGCAGTTATTTCCTGAATAAATGTTGCAGTGCAGTGGGAATAACGGGCTCCTCACCGGGCTGCCGACGAGACCGGAGCACATTCCCGCAATCAGCACTTTTAACTCCGGATTGTCAATGACGACACTGCGCAAAAATCTCCTTTCTCGAGCTAATTGTTAATCAGCATTCAGTATAATCTAAGGCTTCTTGCGTGTTTCCTCTCCGTTTCCCTCCTGTGCACCCAGCATCATTAGTGCAGGGTGGCTATAATTACGTACGAGCTGTAATGGTGGCCTTAGCGCACGAGCGCACCGGGGCATTTGTTTGGGGGCAGTGAATTTATGAACGGCCGAAGATGATTTGCATAATATTGTATACTAGACAGTATAACTCAGTAATGATTAAATGATGGTTGGTTGGTACGTGCTATGTCGCATTTTTATCATCCGTTTCTAAAAGGGGCATCATCATGATGAGGCTCGTACATGCGCATATATATATATATATATATATATATATATATATATATGTATATATATGTATATATATGTATATAGTTGAGAAAAAATGTGACTGCGAATGTTATTCATACCACCAGCTACACAAATTCGCACCACAATGCAGCTCATTTGCTATAATCGATCAATACTGACCGAAAGGGACGACGCTGTGTAAAATTGTAAAGCTGAGATAATTGTCATGCTCCTGTTGTTCTCCTTTCGTCCGTAAGGCGGCGCTGTTTGCTGTATTACACTGCTGACATCATAAAGCAGTATATGCTGCCTGTGTTCTTGGAAAGTGATTTAGGCCAGAGAGACAAAAGAGAGCCAGGCCTGTATCCAGAGCATTCTGGTGCTTGTGGACAGCTGAAAATCACAGTAATATCCACAGTGTCTGTTTTTTTTTTCTGGAAAGGTATGACAAAAAAGCCTATTAAGAAATGAAGTGTCAGTTTTCACTAATTCCCCTACTGATGGAAGGCCATGTAAGCCATGTGAAGGCCGTGACCCTGCCACCATGCAGAAGCTGTTAAGATGCTTTTAGCAGTTGAGGAGATTGTAATTTTATTGTCTTTTGCTACCCCCACATTATCTTGCCTTTGTTGCGTATATCAAAGCTAGGTTGTGTTTTGTTCGATTTCATCCTAAAGTTTAAAATCAACTTGCATTTTTATTGTGTGTCATTTTTTTTCCATTTTTCATTAAATGAGATGTCATATATGTATTATTCCTTCTGTAGTTAGTTCTAAGATGCCTCGATAAAAGAGGTGTCCTCCATCTTAAATGTTATATGATTATAATAATATAATTTGCTAAATGCCAGCATAATCTTATAATATGGTGTGGTGGTGGTCTGATTGCTAAAATCCAGCAGGTTATGGTTTAACTAGTGTTTTAACAGCTTGATAATTATATAAAATAGATATAAGCTAAAATCAGCTACTGTTTATTTTTGTTCTAACAAATGATCTCTTATATATCTTATATTTCATATTGATGCTTATTATTAATTTAAATAAATGCAAATGTCTTAATCATCATACAATCACTAACATAACATAATCATCAAGAATTTCCCACATGGGATCAATAAAGTATATCTATCTAATTATAAAATATATCTATCTATTCTTCATAAACAATTTTTTATTGGCTCCAGGAATTCAATTTCCATTACAATGGGAAAAGCTAAAAACTTTCAAAACACGGTTGTTAACCAGTGCACATTATGAAATAGATATAAAAATACACAAGCATTTAAAGTGTAATCATTAAACACAGTTAAGACCTTTCCTGGGCACTTTAAGCACTTAAAAAATTACTCGGAATTGGATCCATGATCTCACCTTTCATACAGATGGTTTAGCTGGTTCTTGATATTGTCAAGTTTCAAAATAAACTAATAAACTCCAGTTTCTTAACAACAAGCTGTTTGGAAGCATTGTGAAAAGGAAGATCTTCCTGAGAGCATCTTAGAAAATGCAGTGCCTGGAACTTCACCAGATGTTGTTAGTTGTGTTGTAGTTAGATTACATTTTTGCTCATGCCCAACATCTGGATGTTTGGGGATGCCATGCATAAAAAATGCTTCTAAAACCCATTGTAGACTGAGTTGGTGGATCACTGATGGAGCGCTTGTGAAGAGTGTGATGACTGATCACGAATTGTGCCTGATCCAAAAGGATTAAACTTGGCTATCAACAAAGTGGTGAGACAAACATATCAGCAGATCAGCACAGAAACGATTAAATGAACAAACTCAGTGTTTGTAAGGACCGTCTGTTTCTGGAACTGAAGCCAGTATAAATGAGCTTGAACTGTTCTGTGTGGAGGAATGAATGAAGATCTCTAGATCTTCCTTGTTAGGCATAACAGGAAGAGACTCAATGCTGTTATTCTCTTCAGAGCCAGTGTCACAAATATTTATTGTATTAATTACAATTATAATCATACTAGGGAAACTAACCACTTCATTCTGGTGAACCCAGGGAGAAGTTACTAAACTCGGAGCTGTAAAGTGACAGTGAAACTCCCTGTGCCACCAACCTGCTCGTGATATACATTTAAATAAATATTTCCTTGAAGATCTATTAAAGTTTCCAGGAACCCTTACTGTGTATGTGGAATGGGTGGAGTGGGTATTGTGTATCCTCTAGAGTACATCATTTGGTCGCTAATGCAGACATCTTCCCTAGTACACTCTGTGAGTGCACAGAAAATTCAGCACAGTGCTTTCAGACATGAATACAAAACTCCTACAGAGTGTGCTATGTGATGATTATGGTGTAGTTGATGACACACTGGTTGTCATTCAACATGCTAGTGAAAACCAAAGAGCCTTTTACACAAGGGCCACTCCCTTGAAGACATCCCCCAAAGGTCATCCAAAAGGTTTTCTGAGGGTTTGAGGTCAAGTTGTGTGCAGGCCACTGTAGTTCCTCTACATCAGCCTCATCAAATCGTGTCTTTATGGTCCTGAGTTCATGCACAGGGGTAAAATCATGCTGGAACAGGAAAGGGCCACATAGTGGTCTAAAATATCTTTGTGTGCTGTAGCAATGCCATTGCTGGAAGAAGCCCAAACCCTGAAAAACAGCTCCAGAACAATATCTCTCCTCCACTGAACTTTACTGTTGGTATTCCAGTAGGTAGCAATCTCCCAGCATCCACCAAACCCAGATTCATCCATCAAACTGCCAGACAGTAAAGCGTGATTCATCACTCCAGAGAACATACTGTTATTGCTCCAGACTTCACAGTCAGTGTGCTTTACACCATTCCAGTTAATGCTTAGCATTGCACATAGAGGGATCTTAGGCTGTATATATAAATAAATACGCTATATATACAAAGTGTACTGAGTTGCTGAGAATACACATTTCAAAAGTGGACTTGGACATATATTCTGGACTGGACTGTGGATCCTGGGGGTGGAACTCCATAGACAGGATACCCTTCCATTACACCTTACTGAACATAAGTATGAAGAGGATACACATCAGGCCTTGCTAGACTCAGGATGTAAACCAGACCACCACACACCAAAGCCCGATGTAGTGCGGGGGATTGAGAAATGCACCATTGGTGAAGGTGATGCCCTGAGACATGCCTTCGACCAAGTAATAGTAATTGATTGAGGCAATTTTTTTAACTTATTTTGGATATATATATATATATATATATATATATATATATATATATATATATATATATATATATATATATATATATATATATATTTATATATAATATATATTTGTCATTCACTGTATTCACTGAGCTGTATGGAGTCAGAGAAGTTAACTATCAGGTCAGATGAATGCATAGAGATGAGGGACATCAAAAAATATCACTTCACTATCCTGAAAAGTATGGCAGGTAGGGGGTTCCTGTGGCTAAAGGCATGGCCCAGTTCACCCTGGTACCCTGTAGAGAACACCTCCTTCCATCCCACAGAGTACTGGGTATGCGAAAACCTTTACCTGTTTTCACATCTACGCTCTCACACAGAACTCATAGAGCACTACATTGAGATTCCTTGATGGGTGTTATTTAGCCTCTGCTATTGTTGGAAAGAAACATCTGTCCAGTTTCATTGAGCCTGTGCCCATTGCAGTCTCAGATTCCTGTTCTTGGCTGATAGGAATGGAACCCTAAAGTGCTGTTGTAGCCCATGTGCCTCAATATTGAGAATTATGAAAGACTTTTTGAAATTATGAAAGACTTTGCTCACTGTGGATTGATTATTTGAGTACAGCTTTCTTCTTGGCCATTCTCCTCTGACTTCAAGAACACATTTCTTTTCACATTTGTCTCTTGGCATAATTCTGTATAAGCCCTACAGACTGTAGTGCATGAAAATTCCTGGAGGTCGGAACACTCAAACCAGGTCTGCTACCAACAAGGTCAATGAATATAATCTCAATGAATCTGATGAAAGAGCACTTCAAGGAGCAGACTTAAAGTATGTATTGGTTATGGAGATAGGATGGATGTACATATTGGTAAATGATCATATCAATCTAAAAATGGAGAATTAATGTCAGGGCACTAAAAAATCAGAAACAAAAAATTTTGAGGATGTGATAGACAATTTCCTACATACATTCTAGCAACAATAAAAATACAGGGACTAAATCATGATGAAAATGTGTGTGTATGACCAAATGAAATGAAAAACATATCAAAGATACAGAATAATTCTTTTAATATAGTAAAATTGCTGCTTCATCAGTTGTTAACAAAAATCTTTCAGTTTAAAAAATTGTTACAAGACATTATGAGACATACTTTAATGAAATTGAGTCTTGCTTTACTTTTGTAGTTGTTGATGGTGGTCCTAGATCTTACAAAGTTCATGTGCTTGCAGGACTCCATAATGAATGCATGCTACCGTGGCTGTCGGCTCTATTCAATCTGCCAGTTTGTGAATGGAAACACAGGATTCAACAACAGCAAGGAGGAATGCCAGGGAGGTGAGAACTGATGAACCGATGTGGTATAGATATATACTGCAACTTTGCAACTATCTTGCCAAGCTTTGTTGTGAGGGGCAGATATGGCTTGTATACAGTATTTCTGTGTACTGTTGAACAATGAGGTGAAGCAATCTGGCATGTTCTGAGTGTATGTCTATGTGTATGCAGCATGCCAGGAAGCATACAGTAAGCTACTGGAGCAGGAAGCTTGTAGCACAGGCTGTACCAGCCAGCCAGCTGAGCCTGAAATCCAACGGAGGAAGGTAAGACTCTAAGAATACAATAAGCACCTTCGGAATAATAGATTTTTTGATATTTGAATTTTCTTAGCCTACAAATCAATCCATCCTGCTCGCTCTGCAGCTCAAGGCCCTGACCAACCGCCCCAAACCAGTTTCAGTAATGGATGCTTTATTTGGTTGGTGTAACGATATTGTCAGCTCTGCTCAAAGTTTCATGTCCTCCACCTGGACTTTCTACCTGCAGGCTGATGATGGCAAGGTGGTTGTGTTCCAGGTGAGTCCTTTTTCCGAAAAAAAAAAAAAAAACTATTTCAGATGACACATGATGATGTAGATTATAAATATGTCTTGTCCTGGGAATTCTTCTACACATGCTGAAATTTTGACACTTACTGCTCTATATAGATCTTGTGTCCTTTTTGTTTTCTCACAGTACCTCTGGCATTTTAAAATCTGGAGCAGCCTAGACATTCAGACACACATTGTACCACCATATACACTATATTGCCAAAAGTATTCGCTCACCCATCCAAATAAACAGAATCAGGTGTTCCAATCACTTCCATGGCCACAGGTATATAAAATCAAGCACCTAGGCATGCAGACTGTTTTTACAAACATTTGTGAAGGAATGGGTCGCTCTCAGGAGCTCAGTGAATTCCAGCGTGGAACTGTGATAGGACGCCACCTGTGCAACAAATCCAGTCTTGAATTTTCCTCGCTCCTAAATATTCCACAGTCAACTGTCAGCTGTATTATAAGAACGTGGAAGTGTTTGGGAACGACAGCAACTCAGCCACGAAGTGGTAGGCCACGTAAACTGACGGAGCGGGGTCAGCGGATGCTGAGGCGCATAGTGCGAAGAGGTCGCCAACTTTCTGCAGAGTCAATCGCTACAGACCTCCAAACTTCATGTGGCCTTCAGATTAGCTGAAGAACAGAGCGCAGAGAGCTTCATGGAATGGGTTTCCATGGCCGAGCAGCTGCATCCAAGCCATACATCACCAAGTGCAATGCAAAGCGTCGGATGCAGTGGTGTAAAGCACGCCGCCACTGGACTCTAGAGCAGTGGAGACGCGTTCTCTGGAGTGACGAATCGCGCTTCTCCATCTGGCAATCTGATGGACGAGTCTGGGTTTGGCGGTTGCCAGGAGAACGGTACTTGTCTGACTGCATTGTGCCAAGTGTAAAGTTTGGTGGAGGGGGGATTATGGTGTGGGGTTGTTTTTCAGGAGCTGGGCTTGGCCCCTTAGTTCCAGTGAAAGGAACTCTGAATGCTTCAGCATACCAAGACATTTTGGACAATTCCATGCTCCCAACTTTGTGGGAACAGTTTGGAGCTGGCCCCTTCCTCTTCCAACATGACTGTGCACCAGTGCACAAAGCAAGGTCCATAAAGACATGGATGATAGAGTCTGGTGTGGATGAACTTGACTGGCCTGCACAGAGTCCTGACCTCAACCCGATAGAACACCTTTGGGATGAATTAGAGCGGAGACTGAGAGCCAGGCCTTCTCGTCCAACATCAGTGTGTGACCTCACAAATGCGCTTTTGGAAGAATGGTCAAAAATTCCCATAAACACACTCCTAAACCTTGTGGACAGCCTTCCCAGAAGAGTTGAGGCTGTTATAGCTGCAAAGGGTGGACCGACATCATATTGAACCCTATGGATTAGGAATGGGATGTCACTTAAGTTCATGTGCGAGTCAAGGCAGGTGAGCGAATACTTTTGGCAATATAGTGTAGTTTGGGGTAATTTAATTGAGTTTTAAGAAAGGGCTTCGTCTAGTCATCCTACCCCATTGCCCAGACATGTGAAGGATATGAGATATTGTCGTCACATGCAGAGTAATCAGTATGTGTCAGATCTTCCTGCAGCTCCTTTAATAATATTCAGAAGCATATAACTGATAATCGGTTTATGAAATTACTTCTGAACATGAGATTGTTATAAAATGGTGTATATACTTATGCACCTGGGTTATTATAAAACCTACTTTTAGGTCTCCTTCTGATTTTCACTTCATTTGAGGCTTGAGGGTCACAAAAACCTTCTATATCTGTTGTATTTTTGTACTTGCACATTTTACAGAGCGAGCCAGAGATTGAGTATTATTTACCTGAGGTCCAAGCCCCACACTCCAGTGCTGCAAACAAACCTTGGCCTGAAGGAAATCCTCAGACACAGAGGCTACAGACTGGTGAGTTGGAGCAACTTCAAACAGTGAGAAACAGTGTTTTCCTATATAAGATCAATGCAGGTACATTCGCATAGCTGAGTCTTCTGGCTTGACTGTAATTTAAAAGAGACTAGGAATACTTTTGTTTCTTTAAAATAAATATACATTCTCCAAACGTAACTCCTAACTCCTAAACCTAACCCTGCCTTCTAGGAGAACGACTGCATGGAGAGAAAAACGCACCTAAAGCTGTGAGTAAGGGCAAACACAGCAGCCAGCATGTTGAGGACACAGTCGCTGAGCACGACTTCCTGGGCTGCATGTCAAGGTTAGACGGGTCACATTTCAGTCAGACGTTATGAACAGAAGGATGGATAATCTGAATTTGTTTTTGTTTAGATTTGAATTATTTTGGATAAGGCAGTGGTGATTTTCTGTCTTGCAGGCGTTCAGGTCTACCTCGGTGGATCTTAGCTACATGTCTCTTGTTGTCCATCATGGTGATGCTGTGGCTGAGCTGCGCCAGTCTGGTAACAGCACCTGAGCAACATGTAAAGACTCAGGTACCGGTTCATATACACAAACCTGTTAATTCTGATTGGAACACATTTTATTCAGTACACTTTTAGAAGGTATGGTTTTTATATAGAACCTGGGAATGGTTTCATCATTTGCTCCATATAGGAACCCACAAAAAGGTTCTTTATTGAACCATTGAAAACGGTTCTCTGAATTCATGTTAGATGTTTTTTTGTTTGTCTGTATTGTTGATTAGAGCAAAACTCCTTTTTATTAAAGTGTTTCATCATTTCATTTTGAATTATTTCACAACTTTAATTAACTATATGATCTTTTCTAAACTTTGTCATTTGTCATAAACATTTCAAAACATCTACATTTTTTATCTACATAGAGACTCCAAAAGTAATGGCACCCACTTCACCTTACACATTAAATGAATCATGGAATCTTTCTGATATAAAAGGTTCATGGTTCTTTAAGGGTTCTATTTAGAACCATTTTTTGGGGAAAAGGTCAAGTACGGAACCCCAGGGTTCTATATAGAACCTCAAAAACCTTTTTTAATAGTGTGATTTTATGTGACATGAATACTTTGGAATTTCTTTGGCACTCTGATTTCTCAGAGTCTTTTTTTAAATAGATATTTTAATAATCTGATACTCAGGCAGTGTTTACTCTGACACAGAGATGTGAGAAAGACCAGAACATGATCATTTTTTAGTGTGAAAACTGTACAAAATGTCTTTAAATGTCTATTATAGGTTAATAATCTTATGAGTGTGAATACTTCTGAAAGCTGTTTTGTTTATATGAGAAACCATTATATGAAAATGATGATGTTTTGAATTGCAATTCATGTGTTTTGTAATTTATGTGTTTCATTTCTTTGTGCATTCAGAATGCACCTTTCAGATAAACATGTAAACGTGTAACAGAAGGTGTTGGTGGTCATTTAACTGATATTCTGGTGCCACAAACTGAATATTACCAGTCCGGAGGGCATGTACTGTATCTGAGATCTTGGCATTTCACTACACATTCTATTTTCATTGGTTTATTTTATCTCTTGCAGTTGAGCATCAATGGAGATAAGGAGTTCCTGGACTACATGCCAAAAGTCAACCCCTACCATCTGACTTCAGTGATCGCTGTAGCAGTCGGCCATCACGATGAAGGAAAAGAGGCAGGGCCTCTGCCAGTCAAAGTTGACCTGAACAAAACCTCGCTTTAAAATCATTTCAGTGCGTGTCATCTGTTAGTATCTCTGTCCCTCAGTTAGAGGAAAAAACATCATAATGTTTAATTTTCTAAATAAAAGTGCATGGTGTATATAAGGAACAGATTACACACCGCTCAGTGACATTTAATTTAGACATATTCACTAGACAGTGCTGCTTTCGAAAACATTACGGACATGATTAACTGAGCTTTAATTGTAGCACATAAGATTTGGGATGCTTGCGTGTTCTTTGAGCTTTGAGAACATCTTAAAACACGGCTGAGATGTTGACTACAGCGAGCAAAAGACAAGCGCAGATGTTCTCAACGTTTTCGATTTGATTCGTCATCTCTGAATAGATGATTTTCCAGTTTGTACACTGGAAACTGACCCTACCTGTGGAATCATGGGAGCATAATCATGTGTACATATTAATCACAATCGCTAATCTATATCACTTATGTATAAGGTCTTATTGTATTTCTCATTTAGAGGCTAATAGCTAAGATTCAGTAGTATCTACAGAAAGCGTTAAGGTTATGAGTGATGCCTAGGTGAAGTAAGAATGTAAATTTCTCTTTTATTCTTGAGATTGTGGGATGGTTGATTCTCTTACTTCTGCTTTAGTGCTAGGTTTTGACCAATAGCTCATGTGTTAGCAGCCGTAGAGCTGACCAGCCGCAACGACTCGTCTAGTGCTGATCGTGTTTCTAAGCTCTTTTACCCCATGTGGTCCTGATCGCGGTGCATGCTAGTAGGTTTTAAGACTAAGCAATTACCTGCCTACCCACTTATGGACAATAGACTATTATATGCTCTTAATATTTGTGTTTATAGTTTCATGTTGAGCGAAAATACAGTTATACAGCACAGATGAGTTAAGAAGAAAATCTCCAAATGCTATTTAGTTACAAGACTGATGCATGAACCAATCTATAATACATAACCAATGTATTTTTTCCACACAGTGGTTAACTGGGTGTTTACATTTTTGGTTTGATTTTTGCTCCAGAACTCATTAGTCATTTATTATTAATATGGATTTTCTCTGTCAGCATGTCATGCAGTAAAGAACAAAGAACAGTCTAAGAAAAGAGAGAGATTATACAAGCTTAATGGAATAATCAGTTGCATTTATGATTTTTTGGCTCATTGCTTTTCTTTTCTGGTTTCTCAGCTAAATCAGCCGCCAGACTGAATAAAATTTGCATGTCTAATTAGCCAGTCTTTAATTAGCTATGTAGTTGCCATCTCTCTCTTTATCCCACAATCTTTACTTACTGCCTGCTTTTATTAAGTCTTCAATTTAAAGGAAATAAGGCAATGCGTGCTGCATTTCAGGGTAATATTGCCACAATTTATATATAAACGATTCAAATCACATCATTTCCTGTATAATTTCTGGTACATTTTGATTTGCTAAATGTGACCCTGCCCCTAATGAACACATTATATACATGCAAGTACAGTCTGTAGGCATGCATTTGTGTGAATCTTATACCAGTTGTAAACACATTACTTGGCTCAAACATTTATGCTGATTGTTGTTTACTATCAGTACAGAAATGTTTTATTTATGCCTATAGCATGGAGTTACTCCATCTACCAACATGCACTGGTGTATTTTGTCGCAAAGATTTGTTTTGCCTGCAAGGAGTTTCTTATTAGCAAATCCATTGAGAAGAAGAAGTAAAATGTTTGATATGTTATTTAAAAATGTAATAAACTGTCAACTTGGCAATAATCTGTGACTATACATGCAAGCGTTTAACTCAGCATTAGTGGAGAAAAAGGAATTTACTCTTAGGCAAATGGTTGGACGCATTGTACTGGCCCTTCACCCTTGCTGGACTGCCGGCTGACCACCTGCAAGACACGCAAACGTTATGTAGGATCTCCTAACTCTGGGCCCATTAATCCCCTCATAACTGTGCAGTGTGAATGTCTTCCCCTTCCCCATTAAAATATCCTCTAAATGTCTGCAGTCATTATGGAAGTATATTATCAGAGACATTAATCGACATGTTTTAGAACGATACATTTATTATCAATAATAATGATCAATGTAAAAACTTTTATCGTGAAAAACAAATATTAAATACGATTTAAAAAACCATTACGCCGTTTTTCAGTGTTCCCTACAGACTGTTAATCCTCACTGTTGTATAGCTACCTAAGGCATTGCCAGTTTGGACTCATTGTTTGATGACGTTGTTTTACGTGATTTTGAATTTGTTTTTACTTGATTGATTGAATTTTAAATTTTCCTTTGGTTTCATATTGTAAGGAGTTAAAATGAGTTTGTAGCTTTTAAAATATTTTGTATATATTGTTTGTTTTGTTCTCTGGTTCGATCCCGAGCTCGGGCTCCTGCCTGTGATGAGTTTCCTGCTGTTTGCCTAAGTTTCTTCCTGGATTTCTGGTTTCCACTGACTGTCCATAAACATGCAAATAGGTGGATATGTTAAATTACCTCAGGAGTGTGGAAAGGACTGGGTGAAGTCTCCCACCTAGCAGCCAGCATTCCCAGCATAGGCTCCAGATCTTCTGCATCTGTATCCCTGACCAGAATTAAGCAGCTAATTACTACAGATTAATGCAAGAAAAATGCTTGACCTCATGCACAAGCTATATACAATATATATGTATTGCATTGTTTAGTTTAGGCCTTGATAGGGCATATCAGCAGACAAGTACACAACATCCTACCATTAAAATGAACAGAAACCAGTACATCATCTTTAAACAATCTGAAACAATGACATCTCATTGGGCAGCTTGAGTAATGTGTAGCTCAGAGAGAGCGAGAGAGAGAGAGAGAGAGAGAGAGAGAGAGAGAGAGAGAGAGAGCGAGAACACAGATTATTATGTATACGCTTGTCCTATAATGGTTTAAAAGTATGTACATTGTTCACAAAGTGCAATCAAGGACTCTGGCAAGACTAGCTATGACAGCGCAAGACTCTGATATGATGGCACCCCGGGACATAAAGCAGCCAGCCACTTCATCATCAACAAACCTGAATGAAGGCATCCTGTGTAAAAAAAATTGAGACTGAGTCTGAGGCCTGAAGTCCAAGCAACACAAGCAAGGATCAGAAACCAACAGGTCATTTATCACTTTAAACAGTGCTGTCTCTGTACTGTGATGAGGCCTAGACTGAAATCTAAACTGAAAGATTTTATCAATGTTATTGCAAATCAAGTATGAGCCGAACTGCTATGCTACAATCTTTTTTATGATCTTGCATATAAAGGAGAGGTTTGATAGTGATAGCTAGAGAGATGACAAGGATCAATGTGGGTTTTTTAATCAAGCGCTTGATCATTGCTAGTTTAAAGAATTTAGTTAATAAACCATTGCTAAGAAAGGAATAAATTATTTTTTAATAGATTCTGGTTATATCGGTTTGGGTAGGTATGGGATCTAGTACACTTGTTGACTTTTTTTTTTAGTTTTTATACTACATATACTGTTTTATACCTTCGTTGCAGTTGGTAGTGACCATCCGGAGGTTTCAGAATGTTTGAGTATTCACTACACATGACAAGTCCCTGGCAGAATGGTGCCTAATGGTCTCATTAGTCACAGGTCTGTGAGGCTAGGGTGGCATGGGAGCACTTTATGAGTCATTATGCTGAAGTATGTGGTGTGTGAAGCAGTGGTGACAGCAGATAGAGAGAAATACACACTTCAGCTCTCTGAGTGCCCACAGCACTGTGGTAGAGCAGGCTCCAGTAAAGCTTATGTGGCTACATTTGGCCGGCAGGATTCCAGCTAGCCACAGGCCTGCGTGCCGAAGGCAGCAAACAAACAGGTTTTGGTAGGGCAAAAGTGAATGGAGGGACACACATATTACAGCTCTGTGAATATAAACAGCACCAACTAAATCAGACCTACTAGTCATTAGAGGATTTGGAATAACCTGCTCAAGCCAAGCAAGTGATTTGTGCAGGGTAAGAGAAAAGAAATGGTGGTGCACTTATACTCAACTCCTGTTAGAGCTTCTAGAGATGATGAATGTGAGGGAACGTATATGTGAGGGGTGTATCGATGTCCCTTTCCTGGGTACAAGAGCAAAACTGGCAGTAAGTGAGTTGCTCACTGGGAATGAAACATGCACATGAACATGCACATGCTTTGGCCCAGTAGTACCAGTAGGTATGACAAATGTGAGGGAAACAGAGGCACACACAGGAATTCTATCCTCTGTTCTGGAGTGAACCTCTGAACAACAGCAACAGCACTAGCTATTTTAGTCTAACATGCTGAACTGGTTACTAGAGACACTCTAAGCAAGCAAGTCACAGCCTAATGCTTCAACAGAGAATGAAATGGATACACTCACCATGATGGAGAAGGAATATAAAAGAAATCTATGAAGAATGGAAAAACTGTACCTCCAGCTGTTATTGTCTTGGCCATGGTGTCCATTTTTGGATTTGAGTTTAGTTCCTTGTAGTGTCATTATTTGCGGAATAAAACATAAGGGTATTTTATTTGGAAAAATGTTTAAAGATGTGGTAGTGTGTGGCGTATTACTTAAAAACAAGTGTGATATTTTCTGAAGCTGCCTGTGTATTCACAAACACACACATAAATGCATATATCCATAGGCTATAGATGTTTTCATACTCATTTGTGCTGACGTCATGCCTACTGCCTGTTAGTATCTATAAATTCTCTGTAGTGTGCCCTGTGATGGGTTTGCACCCTGTTCTCTGCCCTGAGTCCCTGGAAAAAAGGCTTCGGGTTCCGTGACCCTGTGTAGGTTATGTGGTACAGAAAATGGAATGATGGACTATTTTTATTTTAAAGTTTTACCTGCCATGATTTTACAAAAAAAAAAGTTCATCCAAAAAAATCTGGTTCTGCCCACCAGCCAATTTCCTTAGAAAATTTGTTGTACAATAAATCTATATAATGAAGGTTTGGTTCCATTTTTTTACTGCTTTTTTTTTATTTATTTGGTTTTATAATCAAGGGAGTAATGAAGACTTTTAATTATTATTACTGAACGTGCTTTTCATAGATAAAGGCATGTTTGCTAAGAATGTGTAAAAACAGCTCGTACAGAGAAGTGTCGCTCTGTAGACAGCGCATGCGCAACAGCACCCACGAGCGCGCTGACGTTGTTTCGTGTTCACGTGCCGCCGAGCTTCAGGACCATCAGGGCATCAGGGCATCTCTTCTTCGGTGCGTTTAACGTGAGTCCTGTCTCACTTTTACTTTATTTGTCTTATATGTGCTTTGGACGCGAAAGAAAGTTCACTTAATGTCTTAGATGTCTATATGATCGTCAGTACCTTTCATTTTCTTCTTTATAAGTCAACGAAATGAAAACAGTGAAGAAAAGTTGGTGTCTAAAGTTAGTAACATGACCTTGTTTTTTTGTTATTGTTTTGCTTAGATTATACACACTCAACCAAATAATGAAGACTTTAAAAGCCAAGTTTAGGAAGACTGAGGTAAGAGAGACTAGACTAATTATGTAGCTTTTCCTAATAATTAATTCTTTTTATAGACTTACTCAGTAAATCTAGTCCATACTTCATTTTATGTCTTTTCTTCTGAAACATTCTGTATGATGGGAGTTTCATGTGCTGTTGTGTGAACAGCCTGTCCTACAGATGGCC
Source organism: Hemibagrus wyckioides (assembly GCF_019097595.1). Taxonomy (NCBI): domain Eukaryota; kingdom Metazoa; phylum Chordata; class Actinopteri; order Siluriformes; family Bagridae; genus Hemibagrus; species Hemibagrus wyckioides. The sequence continues at coordinate 22,177,750 of NC_080719.1, forward strand.
TCAGCTGGAACCCGAGACCTCAAACTGTGATCAATTATTTAAATGCACACGTTCACTCACACTGACATGGCCATTTTATTAGGTAAACCTACCACTGCTCCTATAGTGTGCCTAAATAAGTGCAGCTCACGTCTTTAGGTTTGACTGTAACCTTCTCCTTGTCTGCTGGAAGTCCACCACTGAGCAGATCAAATTCGCTTGACCATTTCCAGCACACACTGTACCGTGATACTGACTCCATACTAGCATTTTGTTGCACTGGTGTAACTCCAGTGTTCAAATTACACTCTGGGGGTTGGAGGGTTGGTTAGGTGATTATACATGTATTTCAAAGAATTGTTGTGAATTATGTTTATGTAAAAGGCACCGTGTACAAACAGCTCATGAGACAGTAGCTGTGTTTTGTAGTTTTAAAAAAATCTGAATTATTTCACGTAACTATGGCAATCCATAAAAGTTTATTTATTTATAGATCCAGTGTTTGTTTATATCAAACAAGTTGTCTACTTGCATTCAGTGCATTGGCATATTTCCATTTTGAAATTCAGCCACGTTGTATACATCAGTAAAGTGTGACAGCGACCTGTCTTTCAGCACTTTCTAACTACTATCCTAAGGTATTTATATGAGTTTTGTATAAAGAAGGTATTTTCTTACACTTTTAATTGTGTATTTATGATGAAGCTTACAGTTTTCTCCATGTTTCTAGAAGGGGCTTTACTCATATTCTTACACCTGTTGAATGTCACTGATGTTTACTTTCTGGAGCTGTTGTAGACACAAACTGTGCAACATTGTAGTGAAAGAACCGAAAACACAGGAGCAGTACTAACACTGCATCATGGTATTTTTATGTGAGATATTAGTTGCTGGAAATCCTCAACTGGCTCTTCACGGTTCTTTAGGGGTTCTTCAGCACTGGCACGCTGGGTGTGGCAAGTTGTGTTGCTAATGAACTTCATGCAAGCTTCAAATTTCTGAAATGAATCGAATAAATAATTCATAAACATGATTTCACTTGATTCGAGAACAATAGCTACAATTATTAACAACAAAACATTGTTAAAATATACATTTTAAATGTACATGTGAATCAGTGGGATCACTTGTTGGGTTTTTTGGAGCAATGCAAGAATATCTGGAGAGATTTCAGAGTGTGAAATCTTCCATTTTGCTTTTATTACTGGATTAAAAATAGACATTTCATCAAACACAAACCTTTTCACAACCCTTTTTTTTTTTTTTATAAATTCCATATATTTTGCATTGTATTTCTTCTTCTGCCTTGTAGTGTTCCTTTGGCATGTATAAAAATGGCAAATGGCAAACTTACATGAACTCAGAATCTCTTCTCATGTGTGATAACTGACTGGTTCAGTGGAATTACGATAGAAATGTCCGTTTTATGTGGCAGCGGACATTGCTGTGTCTTTCCCACCTCACACTTACAATCTTTGAACATTTCTCTTGGTGTTGGCAGTTACGTTGCCGTTGGATGATCTCAATATAGACCCCCATAAAAACAAAAAACATCATGAAGTCTAAGAGGCTATCAAAACTATTCAGGACTAAGTCCAGTCTTCAGGGTTTGGTTATTAAAAACAATCCTAAATTTTTAAATCTCACGTTTAATGTTACATTTTGAAGTCATTTTACAGACAACGGGTCTGAAAATTGAGCTAATATCTCAATCCAATAAACAATTAGCTAGATGTGAGTGTTAAACTATTGACAGAAATAACTAGATATCATTAACAATAACTAGTTCCACACTTGGATGAGTAACAATAACTGTTTAGTATCTATATTATTATAAATAAGTCTATCCAAAGCCAGTGTAATGCATGTAGTAGCATTCTGACAGAGATTTCAGTATTAGGGATGTGTAACCAGACATTAGAGTGTAGTGGCAGAGAGAACTTCTCTTTCAAACCGAATGGAAAAAGATCCTTTGTACTAGAGAAAGCAGATTCAGCATTGAGAGCACAGTTAAGAACTAGCAAAGTAGCTATTTAGTAGATGGAAATGTGGACATTTTCATTTTTATTTTCTAACATTGATACTTGCTCTAAAAATGATCTTGCTCTAAACATTATCCTAACATGTTTAATGGCTAATTAGCTACAGTGAACTGCATACATTTTCACACCCCTTGTCTTTTTTACATTTTTTGACTTGATTTGCTAGCTTCTTAAACTTTGTTCTTTTCTTTTTTTTACCCTTTTCTTTATATAAGATCTTATATAAAGGATATTAAGATCATCCAATACTTCATGTACAACATAACTGCACACAGTTTGACTCTAGTGAACTAATTATAGTATAATAAATATTTATTTTAAATTAATATTAATATTAAATATTTTGCAGGCTATATTGAGTTTCATCCCCACTTTAATATTATGGGCTGTTTTGCATAAAGGACATAAAATCTCAATCATGTTTATTTTATTACCAGGATGTAAGAATGCAAAATGTAGTAATGTGTAATATACAAAAGTTCAGGGAAGGTGAATATATACGCAACAAACCGTACACAACACAATGTGTCGCAGTGTTGTATTAACACCCACACTGTCCATGAGAACATGGGTAGATTTTCCTGACTGAACATAACCTTTCCTAATAGATATCCTTCCCGTTTATATAGTAATCCAATGCCAGTGCCCAAGTCCTAAGAAATATTATTTGGGTGTTGTGACAGTGGTGTAATTAATGTCATTTGTATAAGAGTTGCAGTGTTGTCTCTCTCTGTCTCTCTCTCTCTCTCTCTCTTTCTCTCTAGGACAAGGCTGTGGGGACTAATTTCCTAGGAAAAAACAATGAAAATTATAACTTAATAAATTAAAATTATTTTAAATATTTGGACTTATTTTTCCAATCTGTATTTTATTTAAATTTAAATTAATTTAATTTTCAGGATTTTTAAAGAGGATCTCTGTGGAGTGTTAGACGTGTGTCTTTGTGTGTTATTTACTTTTTCTTTAGGTTTGTGTATTTGTGTCTGTCTCTTTATATACAGACTCACAGTGCGCAAAGGGAACAAGCTAGGAGGTATCTCACTGTCACTCAACATCACACACCAAACTGACTTCTGATACAATGTTGATATTACAACTAAACAACAAGTCAATTAGAAAGCTTCAATTTTAATCTGCTTTATCTAGTCCTTTGCCCCCTACAACCCCAACCCTGCCTGGAGGGACCACATCTCACAAGAGAAAAGCACCTCCTCCTCCAAAGTCTCCCAGACAGGTAACACAATTAATTAAGTCCAATAAATACAGCAGATTATATAATGTACTTGATTGTATATGCTTTGGAATGCAACAGGGTGCACAAGGTTCCCCAGACCTGCATCAAGGCCCTACGCAGTGCTTAGTGCCAGACAACTCTACTTCTCCTTCTCCAGCCCCCAAGAATCAACACACCTTTCCAGACAACCTTGTGAGTGGACGCTGCTAACGGTGTAACATGTTAACTGAGTCAGTTCTGCTCAGTCCTTAAAGGCACCTACAGATGATCAGCATTTTCACTAACATAGTGTTGTTACACTATGTCATCAAGACGAGCTTTCACATTCTGATTTCAGATCCAGTATATCTCCAAATGTCAAACAACAGAAGGTTGGCATTTCAATGTTTGGAGAAGATTAGAGAAAACATGGAGGACAAGTAAATGGGTGCATTAGAGACTCTAATGTTTAATGTCAGTTTCAATCTCATCTGATGCAAACAAATCAAGTTGACCAGTTCAAGTACTCTTTTAGGTTGGACACAAACAAGTCTGATGTCACCCTAGAGATGATTAGTACAATAATCACAAAAATACACATAGTCTGTGTAACTTTGCTGCCTCATATAACTTATTGGTTATGCCTTGAAAAGCTTAGCTTAAACTATGTCAAGCTTAAACTCTGTGCACAGTGCCAAAGCTTCCAATCCAATCAGTACAAAGTCACACAGTCTTCTCACAGGGAAACATTTGGTGGTTTTGCCAGTGCAAAGTGTTTTTTTTTCTGTTAATCATCTGTAGGTCTCTTAAATCACTATGAATTTAAACTATTTCTGGGATTGCTTTGTCGGAAAACACATCATGTAGTCTATTGTACATGTTTATTTTTCTCTTGTGTTCTTGGGGTTTACGGAGTGAGGCAGAGGATGAGGAAGTGTTTGAGGAGATTCGCAGGCTACGGCTAGAAAGAGGGCATCTACTACAGAAGATTAAGGCTCTGGAGCAGCAACAGAACAGCACCACCACTGCACTGGAGGAGGTAACATGCTGGATAAAATTGGTCAAATATTACAAGAGTTTCCATGTGATGGGGAATGATGGCACCAACAGAAGAACCCAGCACAATCTAAATTTCATAACAGTTCTTTAACAGTTCATAACATAACAGTTCATAACAGTTTATTAATGATCTTAGTTTACACTCTACGTAGCTTGATAAGGTTAACTTAGTCACTCCTTTTTAAAAGAACTTCCCTGACAGAACATAACAAAAAAGGGTTTGAAGCAGTGGAGTGTCCCTGACCAATACGCACAGGCAAGAGGCAGACCTCTATGGACAACCTCTTTTCTTTCTTTAAAGAGCTTGAGGTGGTATATCTGCCATGTGTTCCCCTAGTCCATTCACCAAAACCTCATTGTGACTTCAGCTAATCGCCATGTGACGTTGACAAGACCAGTTGTCTGGTTGGTGATACTAAATCCACTTCAGTATACCTGTTGGAAAATGGCTGACAAATAACCCTGATGCTTTCCATTTACTGACCTTCTCAGGATTTACTAGGTCTCAGGGAAAAGAGTGGAGGCACATAAAGTGAGTGCACCATTATTCAGACCTCAGGAGGGCCTCATCCACTCATTGGCCAACTACGGGCTGAGGCATGGCTCTCTGACATTTCTAGGTACACCAGGTATTATCTGGAGGTGTTGTTGTGGTGAGAAAGGGAGAGCTTAATGACAGGGGAGAAGTTCTCTTTCTCATTCTTGTTTATGTCTTCTTGTTGCTGCTGCAAATTGAAGAGAACCTGATGTTGATGCTCTTGTATTTGTATTATGGATTGCTGTGACATTCTCACCTGTTTGCTAATAAAAAACACAGCAGACTCAATTTTTTTGAGAATTTGTGGAAGCTTGTAGTGGCAAGTGTGTCTCTGAGTTGTTTCTGTGTCTGGTGTGTCTTCTGTGCCTCAGCTGAGCTCGCTAAGAGAGTGTTTGAGACAGGCAGAGGCAGAGCGTGATTGTCTGGAAGAAGTGCTGAAGGAGCTGGGAGGTGTTCGGCTCAGCAATACAACCTGCAGCACGGACGATATGCTGGACTTCCCTGGTGAGTGCTGCTTTCCTAATCGAGCAGTTCCAAAGATATGGCACTACATGTTCACCTGCTCTGTGCTGTAACCTGATTAGTTTCAACAGCTAGTTGTGAGGTATGCTTGCATTTTCTCTTTATCTGTATGCCTGCAGGAGCAAACCGGCTGCTGTCCAAGCAGTCACAATGCACAGAAGTGGAGATGCCTCCTGCACAACCAGAGAACTCAGCCTGGGAGCGAATGAACAGTGTGGAGCAGCTGTGCAGGCAGGTGGAGGAGCTGACTGCACAGAATGCTGAACTGGTTCTCAAAGTGCAGGTGTAGTTTCAGATGTGGCACTGCTGTGCTGCTAGAGGCTTTGAGACTCAGCCTATTCTTTTTGTCTATATCACTTTTACTATCTGTGTATATCACATCTGTATATATGCAATAATGTCCTGTCTGTATACTGTGGGCAATAATGCTTACTGGTCTTTAGTCTTACTGTATTCTTTTGTCTTACATCTCTTTCATCTTCACACCCTGTCACTTTTTTTTTTGCATTTCTGCAGATCTCTGCATACAGTACTATGCAAAATACTTTGGCATGTGGTAAGAAATGTGGTACAGTAAAAATGCCTTTAAAAATAATGAATGTAAACATTTTCTACATAAAATAAATGTTGGATAAAGAGCATTACAGCACTAAACTAAACAAAGTCAATATTTGGTGTGCTAAGCCTTTGTCTATACATCAGACTTTACATCAGGAGTCTTGTTGGCTTGTAGATTTTTCTGCGCATCTTGGAGAATTGGAGACAGATCTTCTGGAGATTTTGCCTGTCACACTTGCTTTTGTTTTTGCAGCTAATCCCTGACAATCAGCATTCACTTTTGAGTGACATGTTATGTAACAGTGGCCTGTTACATAATATGTTTTTGTTCTTTACTGACATACAGTAATTTTCTGTTACATTTCATTTAGGTTGGAAAAGTAATGTTTGGAGAAGTGAAATGTACAATGCTTAAGACTTTCTCACAGGTCATCCCGTTCAGTTACTGAACCACCTTAAAGACCAAATTTATTTCTGGATCATGTTTTATTAAAAGGTCTGAGATGTATCAAGCACAGTAGATCAAGCACTGTGAGATGTGAGAACATGTGCACTACAGTGGTGCCTGACGTTACCGCACCATGCTTGGGGTGTGAGAATGTTGAGATTTATTACTATGGGGCTGTTAAATATTAGTTAATTTGCATGTTTGCACAGGCCAAATGAAAGAAGGCAGCAAGCCGTAGGTTTCACATATGGTCTAGTACTACACATATCTCAATCTATAAAAGTCCACCCATCCGTCCATCATTATTTCCTTTCCTCCCTCTCTTTATACCTCCTCTGCTTCCTTTCTTCTTTCTTTCTGTCTCTGGCTCTGACAATTTTTCATATTTCAGCTGCTTACTCTGAGATATTTTCAGTGAGTTTAGTTGTTTTTCTTCCCCAAAATATGGTTAAACCACAGCAAACCGAAACAGGAATGAATGCTGTAATCGTATCTTGCAGCTCTGTACAGTTTTTGTTTCTTTGTCTCAGTAAAAACTGCATGCGCCTGCAACTTTTTGTTGTGTCCTGTGTGATCATAGACTGCATTTTAGAAAAAATGTTTATGTCAGTTTAGATGCCGTTATCTGTTCTGAATGGTATAATCATTTTCAGTTACACTCCTAGTATATATCTGTATACATCCTCTGTCTTATCTGTTTTCCTTCACTTTGTGGTCTGCTCAACAGATGCTGGAGATGTTTGAAAAGGATGACACAGACTTTGTCCCCCTGACACTCTATGACTCCTTAAAGAGAGAGTTTGAAAAGCTGCAGCAGCAATGCAACAAAGCTACTAAAAACTCAAACACTACAGAGGACCCTGGGTAATGCTGGCGTTCTTTCCACATTTTAATAAAGGGATTGCATTTATTTTAGTGTACAATTATAATAACAGCTTGGTTCACATTGTCAGGTCTGAGGACAATCCTGAAGACGTAAGTGAGGTGGAGTCCAAGGAGGAGGAAAAACAGAAAAGCCTAGAGCAACAGCTCGCCTGTGCCCATGCTGAGCTGGAGGAGCTGAGAAAAGAGATAAAGCTGGGTATCGATTCTGTAACTGCAGGTTTAGCTGTTAGCCAATTCAGATCTGAAGAGAAGGAACCGAGCTCAGACATGCAGAGGTTGACAGCACGGGTGCAGGAACTGGAGGCAGAGCTGGCAGAGAAAGAGGAGCTGTGGAAGGAAGGGCTGAATGAGAGTGACAAAATACAGCAGTTGAAGCAAAAGGTCGAAGAGTTAGAGGAATCTCTACAGGTGAAGGAAAAAGAGGCACAGGATATGAGTGAGTCAGTGGAGAGATTAAAAAAACGAATACAGGAGCTAGAGGTGGGCCTGGAGCAGGGCACTGGGGCAAGGTGTTTGTCAGAAGGCGAGGAAGACTCACTGAATAAGTTACAGGCACGTGTGGCAGAGCTGGAAGCTGAAATCTGTAAGAGTGTTCCTCGTGAGCAGCTGGATGAGGTGCAGGTCACCCTGAGTCTCCAGCTGGATCAGCTGGCCCGAGAGCGTTCTGAGATGGCCCTGAGACTCAATCAAGCTCTGCTGGATCTGGAGAGACTTTGCCCTCCAGCTCACACCGACAAAGATGACAGCGATGAAGATAACAACAAGGAAGAGCAGTCTGAGAGCTACGAGTCATCCGGTGCTTTGGGTGATGAGTACATTCATTGTTCCATGACTCAGTTTTACTGGTCCATCTGAATCAAAAATATACCTTATAAAAATATTTTTTGTTCTCTAATCAGAGTTGCATGGTGGAAGAACTTTGACTGCAGTTTTAGAAGAGCTGGAGGAGGCTAGCCAGCCAGACATGGAAGAACTAGATGACTTGCATGCAGGAACAGGGGATGGTGGTGATGATGCCCTGCAGATGAAGGATGCAGTGCCACTAGCCAAACACCAGGAGGCACTGTCTGCAATAATGCAACAACTAGCTGAGACAGAACATAAACTGCAGGTTGAGAGGGCACTTTGTGAGCATGCCCATGCTGAAGTGGCCAGGTTGAAACATGACCTGCAGGAGGCACAACATGCCATGATCAGCAAGGAGGAACATGAAAAGATCAAGGTGAGAGTGGAGGGTTACACTGTCAAAATGCCTTTACAATCTTTCATACATTTACAGCATTTGACAAACGCCCTTATCCAGAGTAAATTTTTTGAGGATTAAGGGCCTTGCTCAGGGGCCCAGTAGGGGCAGCTTGGTGGACCTGAGATTCAAAATATCAACCTTCTAGTCGGTAGTCCAACACCTTAAACCCTAAGCTACCTCAGCTTTCTATCCTCGACAGGCTTACCTAATAGGCTTAATTTATTGGTTTTGGATATGATTTATTCATAAAACTTTTTTAGGAGCATTTACACAAAGAAAAGTATTAAAGAAAATCTCATAATTTTGGAAAAGGCTTTTGTACCCTATGATGGGATTAGGAATTATTCTGTCTCAAGACTGCTAGGAGGCAAATGCGGGGAGACGTCTGTTTTTATTAAGCTGTAATCCAGAGCTGATGATTTTATATACATCTTTATACGGATATATGGATTGATATGATATCCATTGATATGGATATGTATATATGCATCTGATTTGTTGAGGCACCATATTAGAGTAGGTTTTCTGTTGCAGGCTGAGCTGCAGCACAGCCTAGAGGAGAGCCAGAGCACTGTAGCAGCAGCCCATGAGGCTCTGAGTGTCAAAGAGCTGGAGTTGAAGGAGCTACAATCACAGAAAGCTGTAGAACTGGATATGGTATCTAAAGAGGACCACGAAGCCCAGAGGGTATCACTGCAGGCTGAGATCAATACGCTGACCGCCTGCCTGGCTGACCTCACACGCAAGCACGAGAAAACCTGCACTGAGGTCCATCATTAATGTGTTTGTTTTTTGTGTGTGTGTAAATGTGTGAGAGTGTGTGTAGTCTACTGTGTGAAACGTCTAACATCGTAGTCCCTGAAACTTTACATTTACATGGCCAGATAACCAGCCCGTTAGTTCACCCTTTAGTGTTTCCCTCTTCACAATGTTCTCCCTCATTGTTCCTCTTTCCAGCTCTCTCTTTTCTACCCCACTGCAGGTGTTTCAAGTGCAGAGAGAGGCTCTCTTCAATAAGAGTGAACGTCAGGCAGCCGAGGCACAGCTGCTCGCAGTCCAACAGCAGCTAGCGGACCTGCAGGCTCAGTCCAGCCACATCCATCAACTGCACCAAGACATCCAGCACTCAAAGGGGATTATCAAGGAAAAAGACCACAAAGTGAGTGTGCTATGTAAAGCTGTGCTATTTTTCATACAGGGTTTGTGGCTATTGTTAAGGGTGGCACTCCATGTCTTGACTCACTTGACTTGTCAAAATTGTTCTGATCTAGGCGTTTAACATTTACAGTTCTGCCTATGTTCCTAAAGCTCTGCCATATTTTTCCTCTCTGAAAAGACTGATATAAGGGTGAAGTTAAGGGTTGAAAGGGAGTGCATATAAAATGATTCACAGGAAGCACAGTCACACTTTTCCTTCCAGAGGTCGTAAATTCTAATGACGCTCAGCCAATATATCCACACGCACTACCATTTATCATAGGAAAAAACATGTTTATGTATATTTGTGAACACATCATATATGCTGAGAATGATTCCATTTCTATTTATCAGGAATATGGATCAGTTATTTTCAACAATCACTTTCATGGTATCGTTACTCCAATAAGAATTTTGGTATCCTCTGGTATCCTGTAATACGTGTCAATTCCAGAAGTACCAGATGTATTAAATCTAGTTTACGTTATCCTGATTTCATCATAAGTATTATGACCTTCAGGAGCTTTATCAGATGTGTTAAAGCAAAAAAAAATCACAGTGTCCTTGAGCTTAGGAAACTCTAATTTAGTTTCTTTCCATCTGTCCTCGTAGATCACAGAGTTGTCTAAGGATGTGTTCCGTTTGAAGGAGGCCCTAGGAGCTCTGACTCCACCAATGGGTTTATCTGCCAGTGCTGCTTCCTCTGGAATCCCAGGACAGCAGTTGGCACTTCAGAACAGAGTATCTGCGCTGACCCAGCAACTCCAGGTGGGGAAAACCTCACCAGTTAAAATGAATTGAACTGGGTTGCATACATTAAAATTGAAAGGCTTCCCCATCTAATACAATCTAAAATTATAGCACATGTATTAAGAAGCAAAAGCTTTCCACCATTCTGTGTTTATAATGATTTATAATCCCACTCTCTGGTGTTTATAATTATTTATAATCCCACTCTCCGGTGTTTATAATGATTTATAATCTCACTCTCCGGTGTTAATAATGATTTATAATCTCACTCTCCGGTGTTAATAATGATTTATAATCTCACTCTCCGGGGTTAATAATGATTTATAATCTCACTCTCTGGGGTTAATAATGATTTATAATCTCACTCTCCGGTGTTAATAATGATTTATAATCTCACTCTCTGGGGTTAATAATGATTTATAATCCCACTCTCTGGGGTTAATAATGATTTATAATCTCACTCTCCGGTGTTAATAATGATTTATAATCTCACTCTCTGGGGTTAATAATGATTTATAATCCCACTCTCTGGGGTTAATAATGATTTATAATCTCACTCTCTGGGGTTAATAATGATTTATAATCTCACTCTCTGGGGTTAATAATGATTTATAATCTCACTCTCTGGGGTTAATAATGATTTATAATCCCACTCTCTGGGGTTAATAATGATTTATAATCTCACTCTCCGGGGTTAATAATGATTTATAATCTCACTCTCTGGGGTTAATAATGATTTATAATCCCACATTCTCCTGTGTTTATAATGGTTTATAATCCCACTCTCTGTGTTTATAATGGTTTATAATCCCACTCTCTGATGTTCATAATAGTTTATAATCCCACTGTCCAGTATCACCCAAATGAAGATAAGGTTCCCTTCTAAGCCTGGTTCCTCTCAAGGTTTCTTCATCATATCATCTCAGGGAGTTTTTCCTCACCACTGTCACCTCAGACTCCCTCATTAGGGATATATAAATTTCATTTTAATCTTCGTAATTTTCATTCTGAATTTTTATATTTCTGTAAAGCTGCTTTGAGGCAATGTCCATTGTCCAGTGTAGGGTTTTTAATCGAAGCTCAGGTTCATATCACAGACTAAATGTATAAGTATATGAACTGGACTACAAGATAATCTCCTGCTGTTCTCTCATCAGGACTGGGAACACAAGCACAAGACAGTGGTGGCTACATATCGCTCTCACCTCTTAGCTGCAGTTCAGGTGAGTAATACACAAAGTAATACTGATGTTTAAGAAGCTGGGTTTACGTCTAACCTAATTTGAGTCATCTCTTCAACACAAACTTTGAGTTTATGCCGTAAATCCATTCATATTCATAAGTAGATTTATTTGTCTATATATTATGCAATAACTGAGGTTCACATTGTGCTTTTTAAATAAAGATTGTATGTTTGTGTTTTATTGCTCACAGGGTCGTATGGATGAAGAGGTGCAGGCTCTTCTGTACCAAATCCTCAGAATGACCCAAAATAACCAAAGCCATTAAGATATGTGCAAGTTGCTGATTTTTAAACTGACAGCAACACACATTTCTTTTTAACTTTCAGTAATTGTGTCTGGGAAGTGAAACAGGAAGTGAACTGACTCTACAGGACTCTGCAATGCCATGGTGACCTAAGAGTTGCAGGATTTTTGTATATGATATAGATAGATAACTATATTCTAATGCTTTATGATTCCTTTCCTTACTAAGGCATGATGATCTTATCCATATTGTTCCAAGTTACGATTGCACTATTAACGATTTACACTAACAAATAGAACACAAATAGAGTTTTCATGTAAGATTGGGAAGGTTATATTCAGAATACAATGTTATTGATTATATTAATGATTACTAAAATAGATAACGTATAAGATATTACACAATCTCTATTTATCTCATAGATCCACCTTAAGAAATAGCAGATTTAGTATTTTGTGTACTTACTGATATCTGACACCTCCATGATGACTTGTGACCTTCTTCACTTGAAGTGAAGAAGTGTTCAGAGATGAATAGCCCAAAACTAGCAGAGTTGCTTTACTCATATTGGCATGTTAGAATACTGAGTATTTCCAAACAGTTTCCAGCAGTAACTAATTAGTACCTAATAAACTGTATATCTCCAACTCAAGTTATGTTGTTAAAATGTTTATGAATGTGTCCAGGATCTTAAATGCCTTATATATGTCACTTGACATTGTTCCTAAACAATATTTTTTTTAAAAATAACTCCTGGAAGGTTCAGTTTATTAACACATTGCTTAAGTTTGTCTAATATTCCTGAATGTTTACTCTTCATAAGACCAGAAATTGCTGTAGCCCAAGAACACTCATTTTTTCTACACATATTTTGTACACAGGAAGCGATTACAGCAAAGCAAATCTATTTTTGTTTTCTTAACTAGATCCAGGTTAGCAGGATGTCATGTTCAATGTTTTTGTATATTTTTGTGTTTGGTTTGATTTCCATGACCCAGGAAGCCCAGTCCAGTCCAGTCCTCATTTTCCATGTGTCTCTTTTCTCTGTTGCTGATGTGTGCTATAATCATCATTTGGTAGACCTGATTTAAGATGCTGCCAAATTGGATGGGAAAAGCTTTCTCCTGTTCGTTTCGTTTGTGCCTGCATTTTGGTTTTTTATTCGTGATGATTTATGTTGCTGTTTTTTCTATGTTTAAGCTTTTCATCATTTTTTTTCTTTTTTAACGATGTACTGGCAAAGTTTGCCTTTTTTGTTAATTCAATTTGTGTATTATTTCGACTCTCACTTGACGTTAGTGTAGCACGGGTCCTGTTTGTTAAATACACATCATTTTGTGCTTGAATTCTTTTGCCTGAGTGATGATTCTTCTTCTATTAGCTTACACTCATGCTTCACCCCTGCTATTGTGGCCCAGCCACACATTTGGTCATAGCATGCGGCACTCTGAAGTGTGTGTTGGATTATGGAATCCACACACACACATCGCTCTTTCAAAAAAAAGTTCAGTAATCAAGCTGTGAATATTTTTCAGTCTGAACATTCACTACAGGTGGATTTCGTACATTAAAAATTTATGTCTTTACACTGATGTGAAATTTTTACCAAGAATCAAAATATAAATATGATACTCAGAATATTCCCAATAATACATCACAAACAAGTCCGACAAAAAATATTTTTTATTTAAATGGCCTCAAAGGATACATAAATATGCTTAAAGAGCTGCTGAATGGATTCACAACAAACTGGCATTTAAATTCTCATGCAGTGTCACTTATTCTGCCAGAACCATCATCCACACTGGTTCCTGTGGCAGACAGACCTGGAGAAGAGAGTGGTACCAGTGCAGAGTGAAACTAAATGAATACCATAATATTTTTGTTTGTTACATTCTTTTTTCTTGAAATATTTCAACCTTGTAATTTTATGGATGATCATAATGATTTTAAAAATAAATAGACGATGCCTTTCACAACTGGACATGACATATCCACCTCCTTAATATCCTTCTTTTATACATCTCATAAAAATGAGATAACATCTGAGCAAAGAATTCTTCATATTTATGTTTCGCATTTTTCTAAATCAGGAGATGGATTGAACAAACAAAATTTGAAAGAGTGATATCTGTAAGAGAAGAACAGAAGGTTAATCATAGCTGTACTGTAGCTGAGCTCATATTATTTGCCTGCTTTCGCTGTTCAGAGTTGTTTTGATGGTGACACACAAGTAAACTAGGCACCGTGTCTTGTATTTAACACGTACGTCTGAGAAACACCAATTGTGTATTTTGTCATCCACTCTTCTAAGTCATTCTGAGCAAAGAACAAGGCCAACTGAACAAAATCAGTAACTTAACTCTACATCATTCTTGAATGCCTTCAAATTTAGGGTTCCTGTTCTCTCTGTTACATTTCCTTCAAGGTTTCATGAGCCATACCAAAGGACAGAGCAACTGAAAGTTTGCATTTATGATATTTATGGTCATTAATTAAAGCTATTTGTGACTGTAGGTAAAAAGAAAAAAATTCTAAAATGATGAAGAGGTTAAAAACATATGTCTATGGGGAATTGAATCCCTTCTTTCCACCCAGATCTAGGGAACATTTGTTGTAAAGAAATAAACATAAAAAAACAGCACTGCAACACTGCATCCTGAGAAGAATATTACACCAACATTTTTAACACAGTTACAATCTTGTGCCTTTTTGCTAGAAGTGGTATAATTTAACACCAGCACATTTTTCACGTGCTTCTGAAATCTGCTGCCAGCTGTGTCTAAGGTGCTGATGGGAATTTTGTTCCATTCCCACGTTTAATAATGTCCAAAAAAAGTTTCAAATCTGCGTTTAAGGCAAAGGTGTAGGGGCCCAGGGTTGGCTGCACAAAATGATGCCTAGCTTCATTTATAACCTGAGAATAATAACAGGATTCCTACTACTTTACACTCACTCTCTCTCAGTACACGCTATATCCTGGTCAGGATTGCGGTGGATCCAGAGAACACTAGGTGTGAAGTGGGAACACATCTTGTATGAGACTCCAGTTCATTACAGGGCATTGTGTACACACTCATTCAAACCTAAGGGCAATTTTGCTAAGTTACAGTGTTTTAAGGTTTGAAGGATGGAATGTCTGTTATTAATACAATACGGCTGAATTGTACCACTACTTGTTCCTTATGTGAAGATGTGCAAGTGTTGCCTTTTAATCCTGACACGCTTGCACACTTGGTGCTCTGATTGGTGGTCACTGCTTTCTGTACACCACCTGCTGGAGATGAAGTTCACTTTCAGCTGCTACAATGGGCAGCTTGTTGCTCAGGTGATAGTTGATCAGGTGACTGATGCTGTCAAATAGCATGTCTTTAGTACGTACCTGACAAGAAAGAAAACAAAATAAGAATCTCAGTTTCGTCCCTGAATGCTTTTTTCTATTTTTTAAGCTGCAAATGACCCTCCCACACTCTTTAAACACACACAGAAAACATTTGCAAGCATATAGCGAGAATTTTGGGTAGAAATTTGTAGAAATTTTATAGTGAGTACTGTATGTACAGTAATGTACTGTACTGTACTGTACATTACTGTGTAGTAGTGTAGCCTATGCTTATTTTTCTGGTACAGTAATTAAAGTATTTTAAAGTAAAACCTATAAGAATACGCAACATTTTACTGTTCTAAAGTACGTACTGTACAGGTATTAATTTTGATGAGCCATTCAACATGATATGTACTAGGGATTGCAAAAAAAACGTAAAAATACAGCGTACACAGAACAAAATGAAACACTCGGGACAGAGACATGCGAAGAACTGGGATGCTGGAGAATTCTGCTTCCCTTTCCCCAACTGCATGCATAGCCAGCAGCCAATCACAACCGTGATTAAATGAATAGGGCATTCCGATTGGCCAGACTCGTTCCTCCAGCTTGACTGTATTTTGATTGTCAGCATCCCCGCACCATGCTTTCCTAAACAACCCTACGTGTTCTTTGTCTCTTGAGTAAATATGCTGAACAGTATTTTATATATTATTAACATTTTACTTCATTTTAATTCATGTTTATAGTTTGTAAGTAATAATTATATTTTTATTAATAAATTAAATTTCAACATAAAAACAATTCACTATAAGGTTTGTGGATACCTCAAAATACCAGGAAAATCCGCCAAAAAAATCTGTTATGTTCCAAATAAAAATCAGCGATATACCGGGACCGTGATAAATGAACCGTGATATAGAGGGGGATTACTGTACTATAATTGTTAAAAATTACTGATGTTGCCCTCTTACTTGAATACGTGAGCTTTAAAATACAAAAGAAACTACTTCTCTGTGTTCATACCATGAACTATGACCCATGAGTTCACCACCCTTTGTGGGTCCACCAATAATAAGGACTTTCAATGCAAAGGGCCAGGATTAGAGGGCCCATAGTCCATGACCAACAAGCTACAATCCATATACTCACCACTCCCTCTGGGTCCACCAGGAGCAAGTGCTTCGGCAGGCCGCAGTGCATCCCTGTCAGTACATACTGGCCTGGGTTAGTGGCACTGTCCCGCACTAGGAAATCTCCATCATGGATAAGGAGCTTCTCTGCATCACGGCGGCTCATTCTCCCATGATACCAGGCTTCTCGAGAGAGCTGCTCCTCAGTAGGGGCTACAGGAGCTCTGCGATGTGGAGGACTTGGCCACTTGTCCTCCAGCACACACACACTACCAGCCTCATGCAGACGCAGAGCATCTTCAAAAGGTCCTGGAGGCAAAGTAGATAGAGGCTGACTGGTTATTTTTTTCTAAGATAGAAAACAGATAGTTAAACAGAGATATGATTACATATTTAGAGGGGTAGACCTGACTGTGGTCTTTGATCTGACATACTCATGTCAAAGATGTCTTTTTTGGGGCTCTCAGGGCTGCATTCCTCTTGTGCATCTGTTGACGGTCTTGTGTTGTTCAGACTCTGTGTATTCACATACAGGTGCTCCTCATAATCCTGGCTACTATTAGGATGTCCATCTGCTCTCAAATACCCATCAGATGTCACACCTGGAAATGATAAAAATGAGACTGTGGTGCACAGTATAACATTATTTTATATTTTGCATATATAAAATTCTAATCATTAATCCTGCCGAGATTCAAGTAGTAAGTGCCATCCTCCCAGATATGCTAGTACACACTAGTCCATCAACAGCTAAGTATGCTACATCTCTCATAGGACACCAGGTCTTTAAGTTATTCTTAACAGTTGCACCTCTTCTTCACTTCACATTATCCAGAAGGGTGGCTTGCTGAGGCTATTAGTGAACCAAGACTACAATATATAGAACCTTGTTTTGTAAGGGTGTGGAGAAAGACTCAGAAAACAGGCAGAATTCTTGCACAGCTCTGGGCTGACATTAATTTGCACCTTCAGCAACTCTATAAAAAAATCACCCAAATGAGAAAGGGGCCATCTCATGGCTTTCACCACTTTCCAGTTCACAGTTCAAGTTCTAAGCTTGGCTTCAGGTATGTGTACAAAGCATTCATTTTCCACTGTCCACTGGCCAATAAAGTTCACCAGTCCTGTTGGGAGTCAAACAATACATTGCTCCAGTACAACCAGATCAACGATCTGTTCTGCTCCTCCACCAGCAGCTGCTGCAACCTTGATGAGCCTGTTCCTCCAACAGCCACCGGATCTTCCATAGAGGCCAACAAGTTGAGCATCACATGTGGGCTGGTGGCAGGGGACACCTCTGTAGATGGTGCTTTTGCCCTGTCCCTGTTTGTTTACATTTCAAGGTCATACTTCACAGACTTTAACTCTCTCTTTCACAGAAAGCATAAGTGCACTGGTCAGTCACAGGTGAGAGTCATCGTGTGTTACCTGCTCATCTCTCTCTGCAGCTGACACTTGAACACATCCTTGCAGACACAACAGTAACCTTTGATTCTCTTTTAAATATTTGAACACACACACTGGGAGTTGTGCAGTTTCCCTCAATCTTTTTGTCAGATCCTTCAAGCATAATCTGATTGATTGGGAAGCGTCTGTCATCTGAATTTTCAGGTCTCTCCATAGATGTTCTATGGTGTTCTTGGCTGGGCTTTGGCTGGGCAATGCAAGAGAGACATTCAGAGAGTTGTGCAGATGGCACTCTAGTGTTGCCTTGTTCGTATGTTTTGGGGCGTTGTTGTACTCAAAGTTGAACCTTTGAGCTAGCCTGAGGCTGTGTACACTCCTAAGCAGATTTTATTAAAGGTCCTTTTTGCATTTGGCTGCATTCATATTTCTTTCTATTCGGACCAGTCTTCCCAACAAGGCTACTTAAAAGAATCCCACGGCATAATACTGCTACTATTACAGTTCACCTTAGGTAATATTAATAGCCAGTTGATGAGCAGTACCTGATTTTTGCCAGATCTTGCACTTGGAGGTCAACCCTGAAATTCCTCTGACATTTTTGTCACACCAGACTACAGAATCTCTTTCCGCCTGTCATATTCATTTTACTATTCATATTCATTTTTTTAGCCACTCTACCATAAAGAACTGAGGGATGGACTATTTCTGAGGTTGCTGTCATTCCTGCCATGCATGGTTTGCAGTGGCTGATGGCAGGGATAGTCCTGGGGTGGTTTGGCATAACCATGGCAGAGCCCCCCCTTTAACATGTGGCTCTTGACACCCAAAACAAGTTCAGTAAGGGGGTTCTCTGTAGCCAGATGAGATGTTTCCACTGTCAGAAGGCTTGACACACCACACCAGGCATTGCGGTAGAGCGATCTTCTCTACACAATTGAGGGGTGATGCACTGTTTAAAATGGAGCCAGAGGGATGAGTGATGGTCTCCATAAAGCCAGAAGAGAGAGCAACATTCATGAAGGAGCAAGAGGGGAAGTGATGCCATCTGCACAGCAAGAGGAGGGAGCAACGTAGGGCACAAAGCAAGGAGAGAAGCTATGTTCTCAGTGGAGAAGGAAGTTGGAGCAACATCCGATGTGAAGTCAGGTGGTATAGTAACATCCAAGGCAGAGCATGGGGATGAAGCAATGCCCATGGTGAGACTGGGATCTTCAGTGAAATCCTCTGGAATGCATTCATTGGAAGGGGGGCAGATCAAAATCCTCAGTGGAGCAGGGAGGCCCTCCTGGTCTTGACCTCAGGCTTAGCTATGAGTTGTTCCAGGAGGGCCTCAAGCTGGTTGATCTGCCTCTGGTTCAGCTGGATCTGCTAATCTTGATCTCACCAACAGCAAATATGTGCCCTGGCTAGCACTGTCTATGACTATGAGCTGTGTGTGAAAGATCAGTTTGGGGCACAGCCTTAATTATGATTTGGTATTCCCAGCCATGACATTAATCTGTGCTATAGAAAACAGCACAACACAACATTACAAAAGTTTCTTGACTAATAAATGTGAGTGCTAAATTTTGAGAGGCAGTGGGTTAACATGCTGTAGTAAAATGTTTTACTATACTTCATTAAAAATCATTAAGCAATTGCATTAAAAGAGTATTAATTAATATTGGCTCATGAAATGTATTTTCAAAATAATATGACAATTAAGGAATCATGCACTGTATATTTATGTGGCCTTCTGCCTGCTTTTTTAAACGTTTAGTAATATTAGTTAAAAGATTTAACAATTAACATTAACATATTGATGCTTGTCAAAATGAGACTAGTTGATGTTAAACTGAAAAACTAATTATTCTAATTCCAATAATAATTGAAATAATAATAAGGTAGCATTAATTCAAGTAATTTCTGATGAATTAATTAAGATTTTAATTAACATGAATATAATTAGCAATTACTCAGTTCACAGTAATGGAATTTGCTCAAATGGCTAGGTCACAATTAATGCTTAAAAGAGCTTGTCTGTTAATGATTTAAAGTGCTTAATAATACAGAAAATAATGTTATAATTACTAGTTATTATTTAATTATTAACAGTCTCATTTCTTAATTGTTTAGTAATGCTTAATGTTATATGTACTTTTTTAAATTTAATATACTCTTATAAAGAAATTACTATCAAACCAAATTCATTTTCATAAACATTCAGAACAATATCATGCAGTATTTTCATTTCAGCACTAAATGAAGGATGTCTCACTTGAGCTACTGCAGTTCTCCATGTCCCAATGCACTTCATAACACAGCTGAGCTGCAGGTAGTGAGGGCATGTCTCTCCTAGCTGTAGATCCAGGCTACAAATGTACATAGAACTGGAATCAGTTTGAAACTGTACTCCAAATGGAATATATATATATATACAGCTCTAGAAAAAAATAAGAGACCACTGCAAAATAATGAGTTTCTTCTGTTTTTTCCAGGTTCATGTATTGGTGAAATGAAGAGTTTTGTTTCATTTTTTGTGAACTGCTGACAATATTTCTCCTAAATTCAAAATATAACTATTGTTGTTTACAGTGTATATTTAAAGGAAATGACAACACATGAAAAAACCCAAGATCATGCAGTATTTGTAGAGCTTTAATAACTTAAATAAAACAAAATGCAAATCATTTGTAAACAAATTGTGTTAATGCTTTGGCTAAATAACATTAAGAAATCAGTATTTGGTGGAATAACCCCGATTTGCATGCGTTTTGGCTCCATGATCTCCACCAGTTTTTCCACATTGCTTGATGGTCACCAGATCCATCTTCCTCTTGATGACATTCCATAGGTTTTCAATAGGGTTCAGATCTGGAGATTGGGCAGTCGTCTCTTATTTTTTCCAGAGCTGTATATATATATATATATATATATATATATATATATATATATATATATATATATATATATATATATATATATATATACTGTAATTCTCTAAATAAATGCTTTATATGTGTCAGGTAAGAAACGAAAAAAAAACATTAAAAGAGTCCTGTATATTTCCTCAATTTTCTCCTCAATCTGCTCACCTGCCAATTGCCCCTAGCATACAACAGCTACCAGCTGGGAAGGATGAAAGACATCAGAAGCCGGCCATCCATAACTTTTGGAACTGCTGATTCTCATTCTGCTGTGTAACACACTTGGACGTCAGTACTATCTACCCTCATACATGAGCTCACACATTCCTATGATTGACTAATGTCATTGAGATTACACTGAGACAATTTTCCTTCCTAGGCTCCCAGCTATGGATGGCTGCGAAATTCAGACTTCGGACTTTGCAAGAAACCTCTGGCTCCAGACCAGTGACTGTATATATGAGTTGACAACATGGTGCCATTTACTGCCAGTTTGTGCAAAATTTGGAGCCATGCTACGTTCACACATACAGCGCGTCGGAGTGACAAAACAACCGGAGACTGCTCATGACTTGAGTGATGGCAGCCTTTGCCGACTACATGTGCAACCAGTAGTAGGATATGCCTACTCATAGTACAGCAAATGGCAATTTGCAGCAATAAAATCACTGTATGTGTGAACGTAGCATCAGAGTCCACTCAGTAGAGACCATGGAGCAGATGTTTGTAGTCTGCCCCTCCCCTACCCATACCAGTCAGAGACAAGTGGAAAGCCATTATCTAAAGTGGCAATTTAGATTGTAACTGATAAACTGTAGTCATATTGTTTTGCAAAAGAAGATTTTAGAGTCATGACTGATTGGTATCCATTTGCCATTTGCTAGCTAGCTGATGGGAGATATCAATCTTGAAACTGATACACGATTGATAAAATAATGAATAAGTTTAATACACTAACATGAAATCATTTTCCACATTGTTGGTATAATTGTACCGAACCCAGCCAATCGAGGGCCTCAGAGACACTTTGGTTTCAGTTTTTCTCCGTTGTTACGATGTCCACCCATATATACAGCCATTGCTCATAAGCCTCTTTGGGTCCAATGGTGAGTTTTCCACTAGAAGCATCTTGAGGACTTACAGCACCAATATATTAAAGGTGCTCCGTAATTCAGTCAATTTTTTAGAATTATCTACAGGACTTTTAGTGGTTACTATGAATTTACAATGAATTGAAGGACAACTGGCTTTAGCTATTTATAACGGGATAAAGCTAAGCAGATACGAAAATATACAGTGGAGTGTGAACTAAACCTCGAGTCGGAAAAGCTAGAGCAGATACCTGTGCTGCTTTGCTCTGTGGCACACAGTGGATGTGGCCTGGCATGGCTCCTGGCGTCCTGAGCCTCGAGTCCACGACTCCTCCCAATGGAGGTTCTTTTCCTGGTATTCTGTTGTAGTAATCATGCTCTAAAAACATTTCATCATCCTCCCACGCTGACTCCTCTGTCCTTACATTCCTGAGATAAACATAAAATATCAGAATATATCATTCTAAATAAATAAACAACAGCAATAGTTTCACATCACACACACACACATATATTAGTTTGAGAGTTAATCCTGTTGATTTCATAATTATTGGCACCCTTGGAGAGACCTGGCAACAGCATTCTCACCCCAAACACAGAGCCACCAGATTCATCCGGTTAGGTCTAAACATCAGAAACAGATTTTTGGCTACAATCAGACGAGCTATTCTTTAAATACTTTCAAATCTGATTATTATTTGATTATCTGAAGGACTGGATTAGAGGATTAAGAATATCCTGATGGTGATTAATCATATGAGATAAAACCATAATTCAGAATTCATTTATCTGTATTATCACAATATAACGAATAATTTTACTGTATTGTACTATTTTACAGAACAGTTATTACATTGTGAATGGCAAATAGATCACAGGAAAAACAGAACTTGCTTCAAGTTCCACTGTCACTCGGGTGATGACATATTACTGAATATTGATTATTGTAGTGGGCAGCATGGTGGCTTAGTGGCACTGTTGCCTCACAGCAAGAAGGTCCTAGGTTCGAATCCTGGGTTTGAACAGGTTTTTCTGTGTGGGTTTAGTCCGGGTACTCCGGTTTCCTCCCACAGTCCAAAAACATGTACATTAGGTTGATTGGTAATTCTAAATTGCCCACAGGAATGAGTGTGTGTGGTTGTCTGTCTATATGTGTGGCCCTGTGATGGACTGGTGACCTGTCCAGGGTGTACCCCTGCTTTTCACCCAATGTGTGCTGGAAGAGGCTCCAGCAGGTCTCTGTGACCCTAATTAGGAATAAAAGCAGGTATAGAAAATGGATGGATGGATTATTGTAGTTCCCAAAAGTCATGCACGTATTAAAACTGGTAAAATAAGTGCAATAAATACCCACATTTCCTGTATCCCTGAATAGAACGATCAGTTCTGCAAATTATATTTGAGCCCAAAATCTGGTTTTCTCTGCAACTAGATTTTGGATCTTTCACTGTGATCATTGTCTTCAAATGAAATGAAATGGTCAGTGCTGGAAGATGTATTCTGAAGATACTCCACTAAAAGTAAAAAAAATAACGTCCTCATCAATGTGCTCATTGTGCAGTAAAACGGTCCATCTCAGTCTTTTCCTATTACTTTTCATAAGCTCAGAAAAACAGCTGTGTTCTCAGCCAATCTAAGAGGAGTTAAAATCATTTGAGAAGAAGGAAATCTGGACAGGAAGTTGAACTGAGTGTGACTTTGTAGGTGTTGTAGGTGACAAAATATTTAAGTCTGTATTTTGCAGAAATTGCAATAGTTAAACCTTTGCGTCCTCACAGGTATAAATGTTATTGTTCATTTCCCATATTAATCACTGACAATGCAGGAAGTTTTTGTGCCCTAAAGGCCATTTATTTCGCTCCTGGTCCAAAACAGGAGGTGATGGAAATATGAGCATTGTGTACTCGGTTTCCATCATGTCATCAAAGGACACCAAAGGACAGGTGATAGTAACATTATTATTCTAAAATAATTCAAGTCCTTCTGACTGCTATGTACACCACACTGTACTGTAAAGTACATTTTATATCAGAGTTAGCTGACTATAGAGTGATACCTGTGCCTGATAGGGGGAGGGACTCAAATTTGGGGAAGGTGTTCATTTTGGGTCTATGTTATAAGAATAAGTAGCCTTTATTTGTCACATATACATTACTGCACAGTGAAATTCTTTCTTCACATAACCCATCCTTGGAGGTTTGGGGTCAGAGTGCAGGATCAGCCATGATGCAGCGCCCCTAGAGCAGGGAGCGTTGCTCAGGGGCCCAATGGTGGCAGCTTCGTGGTGCTGGGGCTTGAACCCCGATCTTCCGATCAACAACCCAGAGCCTTAACCACTTGAGCTACTAATTTAATAAGAGCGCTAAAGCATTTTAATAAGGCACTAATTAGGCTACATGAAACCTATATGGTGGAAGGAAGGAAGTTTAATAAACAGTGTACTCCATAACATTCACCTGTCCTGGCTGGCTGTGGCTTTGGGCGGGCTGTGCAGGTGCTGCTTGAACTGCAGCTCGAAGGCTTGGCCGATCGTACTGATAATGCTCTGGGCGAGGTTTGCACAGCACTCCAGAATATGGCATGCTGCAAGTACAAAAAGCAAGTATGTTTATTTTAGGAATTTAGTATTACTCAAATACTTGATTAATAAGTGTTGGGTGAGAAAAATGGAACATGAAGGAAAAATGAACTGTCCTCCTAAGATACACAGATGTATGACATGGTATAATGTTAATGGTAACAGTAGGTAGCAATGCAGAAGTAAGTAAGTAAGTAAGTAAGTAAATAAGTAAGTAAGTAAGTAAATAAATAAATAAATAAAGCAACTAACCAAATAACGAAACAACTAACCTCTTTGATTGACAGGATCTTTGGCAACATATGCAACATAATCAGGTGTATCCTGATGAATAAAATGAGTTTAGTTATATTCAGTACCACAAACATATCAATATTCATTCATTCGTACTCAGTAACCACTTTATCCTGATCACAGTCGGGGTAATATCCATCCATCCATCCATTTTCTGTAGCACTTATCCTACACAGAGTGGCAGGGAACAGTCTATCTCAGGGGACTCAGACACACACACACACACGCACTATGGACAATTTAGAGATGCCATGCAGCCTACAGTGTATGTCTGTGGACTGGGGAAGGAAATTAGAGAACCTGGAAAAAAACCCTGAGGCATGTGGAGAACTTGCAAACTCTTCATACACACACACACACACACACACACACACACTAAGCCTCACCAAGCAGTTAATATCATTTTAAGCAATTTATAAATGTTTTTTAGGACAGAATGCCTTGCTAAAGAATTACATCAAGAATTGTTTTATGATAAACTATTATTATTATTGTATTATTTTATTCTTCTTCAAACTCTTTGCTCCAGTGTGTTAAACAGTATTTGTAGTTTACTGCAGTTTGCATTAAAGCACTAGATGGAAACAATGTGAGAATATGCTACACACAAGCTGCTAGATTTTATCAAAAAAAGGCTAAATGCTGAGAAAATAATCGATCAAAGAAGTCTGTTAAAAGATGCTGCTAATAGATGCACTATATGTTGTGGCTGAGAGCTTTGAGGCCTCACCGTGTCTCCTCCAGAAGCAAAGGAGATGGACTGCATAGGGTGATGTGCTATCACCTGAGAGAGAGAGAGAGAGAGAGAGAGAGAGAGCAACATCTAAATCAATATAATGATAAACAGCCAAAACTGATTTCCATAAAAGGTTGGTCATTACTGAAACTGCTATTGTCTTTGACTCCTATTTTCACATCTCATCTCATCTGTTCAGAAGACGTAGAAGCTGCAGAAGACTCGAACCTGTCTCGTGGTAGGATCAAGCAAATTCAGCCCTTCTACTGAGATGCTGACAGCTATACGCATGCCAGCGAAATGCAAGTTACTCTTTCCCATGACGGAATGAAGAGCCTTGTTGGCAGCCTGCAACAGAGAGAATCAGAGTCGTTTATAATAAAGCGACATTTGTGTATCTTTGTATGTTCTCCACTCTCCAGTGCTCACCTTCTTCTTCCACACCCCTTTCCCTCCTGGAACTATTTCACACAGCCTGTTGATAGCCTCCCTGAAGACACATAGAGATCTACAAGTTATATTTTGTAATATATGTATGCATAATATAAGATTTCATAGTCAATACTATAGTCTTAGCAGATCCAGTGCTTTTACATAATTAGTGGTTGTTGTTTTTTCTCCAGTAAAATGATCACCACAGCTTGCAGATATACACAAGAGATAATCATCACTATCCGGTCTAATTGGTCTAATCTAGTCATAGAATTCTTATTGACAGGAAATTGGTAGCCGTACGGTTGCTCAAATGATTCATCAGAGCAGGTTAGTATCAGGAAAAATACAAGACTGTATTCTCTAAACACGTCGCTCTATAACATTCTACCACCGCTTCATAACACACCTTAAGTGCTACATCCCTCTCCAAAGCCGTTCCCAGCCTTCTGTGCTTTTATGAACGCTTTTCATGGTCCAGCTCGCTGCAGCTCTCCAGTCATTAAGCAGCAGCATCAATAATACATGTCTATCTGCATTTGCTCGGCTCTGGCAGCACTTAAGGCCAGTGTGGGCTTTGGGGATTAGGTTACTGCTGATCAATAGCCCGGAGCAGGGAGAGGACTGCACCATTCCCGCAGGAAAACCAGCTCTGTGAGCAGCAAAATGTTCCTGTGCTACGCTAAACTGCACACTGAAAGAAATCATTCAGAATAATGGTTCATTACATAAACCACAAATGATTAATGCTACTGAAAGACCACACCGAGCCGCTTACCTCGTCACCTGTGTTCTTGTGGTGAAGTCCAGCGAACGCATTGATTTAAGCACCTCAATGCAGCCTAAATACTGTAATGATATGAACAGACAGAAGAAAGCAGCATTTGATAACCAGACATTTCAGTCCCAAAATATCAGCCACCTGACACACCCTGAGCCCCACCCACACAAACAAACAAACAAACAAACTGCTTATGGCATTGATACTAGAAGAAGCACACATACAACATTTCACACACGCCTCCAGCTTAGCGCCATGAACAGAAGCAAAATATATCTTTGTATCCTCAACATTCAGCAGACAATGTAATGGGTATGTTGTAGAGCGCTCTTACAGCAAACTAGGAGGATGGGAGGACACAAGACACTAAAAGCTATCATTAAAACTAACATTGTGGTGCTAATTTCAGTTTGTCACAAACTCTCTCCACTTGTCTGAAGAAACAAAGCTCCATGCACATCTTCAATAGTAATAAAATATACTGATTTGACCTTTGTTGTTGAATACACTAACTATAAATCAAACTATAACATACATTTTGTGAACAAAAAGCTGCCATTTCAGGCCAGTAACAAAAATATGCAATTATTTTAACATTGGGTGGAGACAATCTCAATCCTAATCATTTTTACATTTTATCCTTTAAACTCCAACAAAATTTGAATGCAGATGAAATGCATGTTTATGCATTTGCAGTTTATACCCCCTGCACACATCTCCTCCTGACATACAAAATATACAAAGGCAAAATAACCAGATAGTGCTATTTTATAAACTGCTGAATAATAAGGCATTGGAAGCCAGGATGTTCAGATTAGAACATTCATTTATCTCATTTTTCTATCAATATCATATTTCTATTGTTGTTTTTGTTGCTCATGGACACCTGTCCATTACAGACATATAAATACTTGAACATCCTGCTCCAGATGTAGTCCTCCCTGTTATAATAATCTTCTGGGAGGTTTTTCCACCGGATTCTGGAGCCTGGTTTTTGGTATATTTGGATTCTACTCAACTAACAGACCCTCTGTCTTACAGATAACCAACAATACTGTCGGTGGCAGAGCAAAACGAGGCACCAAGTGCAGCGATTTATACCCTGAGAACAGAAAGGCAGCTCAGACACGGAGGTGTTTAGCCTTGAAATGGAAAATCCGTCTTACTGTATGTCACCCTGTGGCTTATCTCACTCTAGTTATACTCTGGTGCCGATATAATTCTGGACCCTCTGGAAAACATGTGATACAAATTGTAGTGATTAAAAGTAATTGAATCGAGAAATGTGCCTTAGTAATGCAATTACGCCTGCTCAGACTGGACTCTCTCTGTCTCTCTTCGAGGTAAGAGAATTAAAGAAAGAGGCAGTAAGCAGAATTGGGGAATTAAGGTCAATAAGTCTGTCAACTCTAGTAACCTTTCATGGAGCATGAAGAAGCACAGAGGCTGTAGAACGTTAGCAACTCTGTTCTGATCATAATGTTGGTTTATATCTGTTTGCGTAGTGATAACAGGTCATTTATAACATAGTTTTCATATGTAACAACACTTGTGGCTGGCGCTTAGACATGTTAGAAATGATTAGAAATCTATTTCATTTGTTTATTTACCCACACAGTCAGTCGCTGTGCTGGTGCAGTGTCTCCATAACCCAATTTAATTATAAGCTCTGCTTCTTGCCATCAACAAAACAGCTACATTTCCATGATGCCAAATGTAAATGTTCCTATCTTAAATAATGATTAAAAAGGACCAAATGTTGTTTCTGTTTCTTAGAACGATATAAGAAGCAGTACATAAATGATGAACAAATGACAAACAAACCTGATTCTAAAGATATGTGAGAAAGAAGGAGACTGGTCTTCAGTCATGATTTAAAGATTTTAACAGTTTAATCATTCGTGAACTCACCTTTACAATGTAGGAGACTCCTGTGCTGCTGATTTTGTTGTCTGGATGGAGCCAGCCTTGTGTGGGCTTATGGATGAAATTGCCTTTGTGGCTAAGATCTTCTCCACCAAGCCATATGCCATCCACTCTGGTCCTGCGGTTGATGCCTGTGCGGAAGCTCCCAGTGCTGCCCGGGGTCCCCACTGCTGTCTCTGTACCTCCAAAGCTATTGGGACTAGCTGAGCCCACAGCGACCCTGTGTCTGCTCATAGCCTGCAGGGAACAGGGACCCATACAGACAGGGTCACAGGAATTAAGTGCAGCAGCGAGGCTAGTCATGGGGCCGCTGGAGGTTGCAGCTATCCTGGAGGAGGCTGGGGACGCCTTGGCCATGGTGTTTTTGCTGGAATCCTTACTGGAGCTGGAAGCAGCACTGCTAGATGGGCTGCAGCTCAGCAGCGAGTTGGAGAACTTCCATTGGGGCATCTTGGGGATGAGCATGCAGAAGGTGGTGGCACTGTCCTGCTCACCATCCAGGCCAGGAGACTCATCCAATGCCTGGACTAAGGGTGGGGTGAGGATGGTGGGTTCCATCGGTGGCACTGGTGAGTTTGGTACTGAAGAAGGAGCCACTGCTGTGGCTACCACCTTCCCGCTCATGGCTAAGCTCTGTATCAGGTCGTCTGAGGAGGTCACAGAGTCGTTGCGAAAGCGGCCATACTTGGGCTTAAGTAGCATGCCCGGAAGAACAGCCTGGTGCAGGGAGGGCAATGATGAGTGGATATCGCTGCCACTGGGTAACGGTGGAAAAAGGAAGAAAAATGGATAGATGTGATGGAAGAGAAAGGTAATTCTTCCTAAAATCCCTCAGTGAAGAGAACCTCCTTTGGGGTTGGCGCAATGCTGTAGTCTCTTCTATACATACATACTCTCTCTCTCTCTCCTCTGTGAAGGCCAGCCCACTCCTGTAGTGTGTCTCAGTTACTCCCCTGCTTGCGTATTCTCTCTATGAGGTCATGATGTTATTGTTCATCTATCGGCCCTGCCCAGATGCACTCAGCCCCCATTAGCTAACGCAGTCTGAGTACCCCCTCCCAGCATTACATCACACACACACACACACACACACACACACACACACACACTGTACAACATCGTAGTCAACAACAGAGCACTGTCTAGAGAGAAACAAAGAATGCTGTTAACCTCATACACACCAAAATATATTTCAGACTTTTTTTTTTTTTAAAAACCTCTAGGGCTTGATTCAATTTTTTTAAATGAAAATACAGCCCTAAGTAGTAATCCTGTCTAATTCAACATCATGACAATATATGACAATTTATCATTTTTGCGTCTAACGTTTGACCAATCAGTCAAATAATTCTTATCAATGTCTAAATGGTTAAATAGGAATTTTTAAAGCCTTTTATGTAGAAACATTGACATTAAATTGATGTAAATATAAGTAGTAATATAAGTATAAATATAATTTATTTTTATATTATTAAATTTCTAATATATAATTTTAAATAAATATAAATAAACCAATCTGATATAAGTATAAGCGGTCTGTCATGCTATTACATGCTTTGCTGACGTTGGCTTTCCAAATCAATATAAATAGCAATATTTGCATGTGCACTTCCATCTACCTTTAATAACTGGCAGACATGGAAGCCCTCATTATGACCAGTGTTACTGTCTACACCTGCTTAAGATGACCAAACACTGATGACCAATCATATGGCAAAACAGAAAAAAATTCACACAGACAAAAATGACAGCTTTTGCACCCAATGTATAATTTCTATTCAGTGTTATTCTTCTTGCCTTCTTAATGTTTCTATTTTATTTCCTTATTTTTTATATTTTTTTCTACTCATAGTTTTCATAGCGAATAATTTCTTGATATTCATGCTTCAGTGCTTTATTATTACTCTGCACCAGTACACCAAGACAGATTCCTTGTACATGTAAACTCACAGGGTTCTGGTGGTTATATGTAAATAAAAAATTGATAATTTGACAGACCTTTTATTCAGCAAAAAAAATAAAAATAAAAATAATAATAATAAGTGGCAATTAGAAATACTTACAGCATATAGAAAAAAAACTGCAGCTGTTAGTAGGTTGGTACTTTTTTAATGAAACTAGTAATTAGTTAACAGCTAGATTTACAAAATTCCATTACACTTACATAATTTGGCAGACACAGAGAGACTTACAAATGAGCAATTGAAGGTTAAGGGCCTTGCTCAGGGGCCCAGCAGTGGCAGCTTGGTGGACCTGGGATTTGAACTCACAACCTTCTGATCAGTAATACTGAGCTACCACATCTCCTATTAGCCTCTGAGGTAATGGTAGTTAAGGTAGTTAATGATATTTCATCACTTCTCAGCCAGGGAGGGAAATAACCAGATGTAGAATATTAATTTAACTATGGAAGCTGTGGCCAATTATTTATTTTTTCTTTCTTTTTTTAATTCATGCACCAGTTATACATTGAAATATAAATTAAAACTGAAAGGAATTCTGATTGTCTTTTCTCCAAAAATGGCTAGGTGTTAACTGTTAAAAACCCAGACAGTGCAAAGCTAACATAAGAAGACGAAACATCTGCATAACCAGATGAAATCAGAGCTGCTGGATATAATGCGTCTTTCCCAAACCTCCCAGGGGCCTCAGCACAAATACGCTGGATACACTGCCGCAGTTCCGCCTCTGAGTGAGGGAGTGACTGCTTTCCAACACATTTCCTGCCAACATTCATGCATCAAAGTTTGATCATCTGCGTCCATTAAATTGTGACTGTTGACCGATGCCTAAACTGATGCATAAAAGACATGTACAAAAAAGTCAGTTTTATTCCGGTTTACTATGTTAATCTCCCCATAAGGGATTGATACATTACTTAAATTGTATAATACATTCACAAGCTCCATCACAGTCCATTTAAAAGTGTTGCATGAACATTGTTCTAACTGCAGGCAAGTGACAATCAGTGAATAAATGAAAAGAGTGTATTGAACCACAGAGACTCAAACCTTTTTGGCTCAGAAGACGTGAGTAAATGTTAAGCTCTGGTTTGGTCTGTTGGTTTTGCTGGATGGCTCACATGGCATACACCCAAACTGGTGGGACCCTTCTCACCCAGGCCTCTGTCTACCTCTCTGTCGTTTTATGCCAATTGGACAACAAGAAGCCTTTTAAATGGCTGCTTGTTGTAAGTGATCGATAATCTCAGAAATCTACTGTAGAAGCAAATATTATTTCATTTGGTAACATGCAACATTTGTTTTGTTTAGCCTTTGTATTGTGTATTATTTTCTGTGTTATTAGGCAGGTACTAATGATGCAACTTAATTGATATCTGCAAGGCAGATTTATAAATGTTTTATCAGAAAATTAATATCCATCCAATTTTCTGTTTCCTACACAGGGTCACAGGGAACATGTAGACTATTCCAGAGGCACAGGGTGTACCAACCCATCACAGGCCACGATCACGCACTCATTCACACACTACTGAGAATTTAGAGACACCAGTTAGCTTATACCACGTCTTTGGACTGGGGAGGAAACCCACAGTTCATGCAAGAATATAAGCTTGCTGAGAAAGAGTGAGGGCCAAACACTCAGCCTTTTGGACAATTTGGATGGAGCAGATGTGCAGCCCCTCCAACAGAAAAGCA
This sequence comes from Hemibagrus wyckioides, assembly GCF_019097595.1. NCBI lineage: Eukaryota > Metazoa > Chordata > Actinopteri > Siluriformes > Bagridae > Hemibagrus > Hemibagrus wyckioides. The sequence continues at coordinate 22,209,943 of NC_080719.1, forward strand.
GGAACATGGAATACACCTTCAGTGGAGGTCATAAGTTTACACCCTTCGCCAAATCTCAAGGGAAACTCATGAAGAATGATCCCAAAACATCAAAAACAGTCACTGATCATCCAGGTAACAACACAGAGTATTAGGAATTGAGTGGATGTAAACTTTTGAGCTGGTTTATTTCAGTTATTATTTTGTTTAGTGGACTATAGAAACATCTGTTATGTGAAATAGGATATTCAGGGCAGAAGAAACTATAAAACTACATAAAATCATCATTAACATTCAGCGAGCGGGAAAACTTATGAGCTCAACTGTGTTTAATGTCATATCATCAGTCTCCATCTTTTCAGAACTGATTCCACGTTTCATCTCTGTGTAAATGCATGTATACAGATGTGTAGCAGAACACTTTCTAGCTACACCATCACCTGGGTTACGTTAACCCTGGTTTAATTCATCTACACAGAAAATATAATACAGATCCTCACGAACAAAATAAAATTCTGAACCATTTCTTCAGAAGAGGCATCACATGGAATCACTTCTTTAAAGAACCTTTTAAAACGGGTCAGCAGGGGACCAAAAAAGGGTTCTGGTTTCAAGACATAAAACCCTTTAAATAAGTGCTGACTGATTTAAAAGCTCCACAAGGATAAATATGATCAGCTGTAAATAGTGTGATTATTTTTTTCTTGGTCTAATTGCAATAGTTTAATACCTGCTAAAACTATAGGCATAAAGTCGACTGGAACAAAAGTGAAACAAAATAACACTTTAGCACTACCTACATGTGGCGCACCTGCACACACACACATACATACACACACACACACACCATCATCATCATCATCATCTCCTTTGGCAACTCCTGAAGTGTCAGGGTCTATAAACTCCATCCGTATCCGTCCCCGTTCGCAGTCTCTCCGTTTTATTCTGCATCTTCTGAGTCATATTTGAAATCCTGCATAATTTCACTCAGAGACTCCTTAATTTTTATGATGCTGAAAAAAAAAGAAAGATTAAAACAAAAAAAGTGAGGCATTTTGCTGGAGCAGGTATACAGTGATGAGGATTTCAGCACTTTTTTGTTATTTAATACAATTTGTTTGCATAAAAAATCCACATGACTTAACTTGTGGTGTGAAATTAATATAGAAAAAGTTTCCAGTCAGTCTCTCCAAGATTTCTGGGATTTTTTTTTTTTTTATTGTTGCAGAAAAAAATGCTCAATTTTGCATCTTTTTTTTTTTTCAAAATTTGTAATGCAACTTAGGGAGATGTTTTGTGTTTCAGTGTGTGTGTGTGTGTGTGTAAAACTACATGACTTGTTCTTATGTGGAACATGTGTGTGGAACATGAGTAGAGCTCTCACAGAAAGAAATTTCTGTGAGAGCTCTACTCATATTCCACACACATGAATGTGAGGTTTTATGACATCACATGATACATCTTGCCCCATCAATCTGCAATAAAATCTGGTCATTTCTGCAATCCCCCATCCCAAACAGCCACATTATTGCACTATGTTGCCAAAAGTATTGGGACACCCCTCCAAATCAGTGAATTCAGGTGTTGTTTCTCAGGGGCTGGGCTCGGCCCCTTAGTTCCAGTGAAAGGAACTGCTCCCAACTTTGTGGGAACAGTTTGGGGATGACCCCAACATGACTGCACCAGTGCACAAAGCAAGCTCCATAAAGACATGGATGAGAGAGTTTGGTGTGGAGGAACTTGACTGTCCTGCACAGAGTCCTGACCTCAACCTGATAGAACACCTTTGTGATGAATTAGAGCTTCTCGTCCAACATCAGTGCCTGACCTCACAAATGGTCTTCTAGAGGAATGGTCAAAAATTCCCATGAACACACTCCTTAACCTTTGTGGAAAGCCTTCCCAGAAGATTTGAAGCTGTTATAACTGTAAAGGGCGGGCCAACTCCATATTACATTCATGTGCAGGTAAAGATAGACATCCCAAAACCTTTGGCAATATAGTATATTAAAAAAAAACTGTTAAATCTTGGAGGGACTGAAAATGTGTTCAATACTCACTTCCCCTGACAGGATCAGAGGCAGAACAACAGTATAGTAAAGGTGTCTGTGTATTTAATAATAAGGAATAATGAGATCTCCGTACTCCTGCTTGATCTCCTGAACCTTCTCCTGGTAGCTCTGGTCTTCTGGATGATCTTGTGCACTCTGCTTGGCGAGCTGTAATTTTGCTGTCTGTAAGAAAGATTATTATTTTTAAGTTCCAACCACTCTATTCTTTACTGGTCCAGCAAATGCAAGGAAATTAAATAAAATAACCCCTTCACCTACTCTGCTCTATCAAACATCAAAAGTAAAGACTATCTGCTGCATAATAAATTAGGGCTCATGACCTCACGTGTGTTCACCAGCACTACATGGGGTTCTTCAGACCTGAAGACTTTCCTATCTCAGAAAACCTCCTGACTGTTACTGCATATTGTAAATGCATCCTCCATCACTCACAGCAGGATCAGCTGTACACCTGCTCACTCATGCGATTCCATCAGCCAACAACATAAGCCAGAATTCCCTTTACCTGGAGTTTTTGATGGCCAGAAGAACTTTCACTTGTGGTGTGTGGAATTTGCTTATGTACTGGATCTAGTTAATATACACCGATCAGGCATAACATTATGACCACCAACCTAAGATTGTGTTGGTCCCCCTTTTGCTGCCAAAACAGCCCTGACCCATCAAGGCATGGATTCTGACACCAAGATGTTAACAACAAATCTTTTGAGGGGCCTCCATGAGCCCCACCTCACAACTTACAGGCCTTAAAGGATACTTTTGATAGATACTGACCACTGCAGACCAGGAACACCCCACAAGAGCTGCAGTTTTGGAGATGTTCTGATCCAGTGGTCTAGCCATCACACTTGTCCATTTTCCTGCTTCTAACACATCAACTTTGAGGACAAAATGTTCACTTGCTGTCTAATATATCCCACCCACTAACAGGTGCCATGATGAGGAGATCATCAGACTTATTCACTTCACCTCTCACTGGTCATAATGTTATGCCTGATCGGTGTATTGCTGTAAACCAGTGGTTCTCAACCATTTTTTTCAGAGGGCCGCACTACGTCCATGTTCAAGTCTCACGGGCCGCTTATCATTTACATATGAAGTCACCAATGCAAACTAACCAGATATTAAGGTATCTAAATGATTACAATTAGATTTATTATTATTATTAGAGATTATAATTCTACTAACCATTAATGGGACACCTGATGCTGTCGGGAGCAGACCAATTTGGTGAAATCCGGCTCAAAAGGAATAGCAGCACAATGATGTTGCGACTGTAAGTTGCAGTCTGTAAGACGCACACGGAAACGTGCCTTTTGATGCGTGTCACTGCAGAAAATGTGCGTTCGCAAATGTATGCTGATCCAAATATGGAAAGCACTTCTGAACTTATTAATCTGAGGTTTTGTCCACAGATGTTTCACCATGTTTCTGCAGCTGAGGATGATAGCTGCATGGTATGGCTGTGTCCATCCATCAGTTCACATCTTTTTTCTCCTCTAACAACAACTTTGTCTATTTTGATTGTTATTTGATGACTGTTTTAAATCTGCCAGAGCATGTGCTTGTAATTGTGTGCGTTAACTGTGTGATTGCATCAGTTCATAGTTGCGTCAGTACTGAGCATGTCTGAAAACAGTACATGATCACCGAAATGATTTTATATGACAAACAAATTATTGTTTAAACTTTTATTTATTTAATACACTAAAAAAAATCAAATATGAATTGTAAAACTATAAGTTATGAATGAATTATTTATTTATTTATTTATTTATTTATTTATTTATTAATTAATTAACCTGGTGGGCATTGTGGGCCGCAATTGCATCTGTGACAGGCCGCATGCTGCCCCCTGTCTGCTGCTCCTGACCCTGAGAGGATCTGGAGGATTGTAACAGATGATCTGATTGATTATATCCTCCATAATTTCTCACAATCTTGCCAACAGAAGGAGCACACATGAAAAGAATTACAGTTCATGTGAGGAAAAAAAACATCTGGGTTAATATTTTCAGAATTCAGTACTGCAGAAGGTGTGTATGGGTTTCTCACAAACATCTCCAGGCTGACTGGAGGAATCAGGAGGACGTGATGAGCTCATGTACACGCTAGGTGTCATAAAAGTCACATCAGAGCTCATGCCATGTTTAAGTATTACTCACAAAATAAATGAGTGCTATAAAATATCACCAAAATATTACATTCAACTTTATAAAGAAGAAAATAGACCAAATACACACCAGCTCTAGCTTCTGTTTCTCTTTCATCTGCAGCTTCTCGAGATGTTCAGAGAGATCTGGTCGCTCAAAGTCTTGGTGAAGACGTTCTTTAATCTCCAGAACCTCTTTGGAGATTCCACAGAAGGCCTTGGTGATCTCATGAACCAGCTGTCTGTACTGCTCAAAGTCGTAATGTGGCCCAGTCCTCAGGTATGCCTCATGACCTCTGAGATACACACACAGCAACCACGTTAACACACACACACCTACCTGAGACACACACACAGCAACCACGTTAACACACACACACAGCAACCACGTTAACACACACACACACACCTACCTGAGACACACACACAGCAACCACGTTAACACACACACACACACCTACCTGAGACACACACACAGCAACCACGTTAACACACACACACACACACACAGCAACCACGTTAACACACACACACCTACCTGAGACACACACACAGCAACCACGTTAACACACACACACCTACCTGAGACACACACACAGCAACCACGTTAACACACACACACACACCTACCTGAGACACACACACACAGCAACCACGTTAACACACACACCTACCTGAGACACACACACACAGCAACCACGTTAACACACACACAAACACACCTACCTGAGACACACACACACACACACAGCAACCACGTTAACACACACACAAACACACCTACCTGAGACACACACACACAGCAACCACGTTAACACACACACAAACACACCTACCTGAGACACACACACACAGCAACCACGTTAACACACACACAAACACACCTACCTGAGACACACACACACAGCAACCACGTTAATACACACACACCTACCTGAGACACACACACAGCAACCACGTTAACACACACACACCTGAGATACACACACACAGTGACCACGTTAACACACACACACACACACAGCAACCACGTTAACACACACACACACACACCTATCTGAGACACACACACCTGAGATACAAACACACAGCAACCACGTTAACACACACACAGCAACCACATTAACACACACACAGCAACCATGTTAACACACACACCTGAGATACACATATAGCAACCACATTAACCAACACACACACAGCAACCAGATTAACTAACACACACATCTAAACACACACAAAAACATGCACACACACACAAACAAAATCATGCACACATACGTGTACACAAAAACACACATAAGTGCACTTGTACACACGCATGCACGCACGCGCACTCACACACACACACACCCTTTATACTGTTGTATAACACTGTAGTAACACAGGGGTAAATCAGAGAGGAAATCCTCCCTTTTGGTCAGAAACAGCCTCAATTCCACATGATGTTTGAAACATTGAAACAAACCACGTTAACACACACACACACAGCAACCACGTTAACTAACACACACACACACACAGATGTCCTGCAGATGCTGCATTTTCATGCTGTGAATCTTTACCCTGATGATGTTCTTCTGGATCTGGGAAAGCCGCTGAAGAACACTGAACTCATCATCATGTTCAAGAAATGAGTTCACATGGTGCATTATCAGGCTGGTGGTCAGCCATTAGAGGATGGTCATGAACTTGATCAGCAACTATACTCAAACATGCTGTGGCCTTCAGACCATGACTGACCAAAGCGTGTCAAGAAACCACCATTACACCACCTCCACCAGCTTGGACTGCTGAGCAGGTTGGGTCCATGGGGTGCCACATTCTGACCTACACACATACACACACACACATACATACACACACACACACACATACATACATACATACATACACACACACACTTACTCTTCAAAAAGTTTATAAGCCTCCACGCGCTCAGCCTGAAGTTCGTAGAAACGTCGGACCACACTCTTGAAATCTGAGGGGAACTTTAAAAAAACATTGTCAAATTATGAAAACATGAACGAGGCTTAAATAAAAAAATACTATGCATAAATTATAGTACTTAAATTATAGTGTAATATTAATTTTAATAAAATAAATAATAATAACTTGCCATGGCTGCATTAGCGGTGCTCATCTCCACGCTCATCAGCCAGCAAAGTCTTGTTTACTTCCGGGAAATTTCCGTACCATGTTGTCAGAATAAAAGTCAACCCTGGAAAACGCTTCGTTTGCGAGATCTGGGAGCTCCGACTTCCCACATTAGAGTGTTCACGGGCCTACAAAAAACTGAAATAAAAACATTTGTGTAGTTAGTGATTCATTTTTAAAGTGATAGTTCACGGTTACAGCACCAAAAGTTACATGAAAGAGCGGTCTGATCAAACGTCTTGTCAGAAAGCGCATTGATATTGTAATTATCAAGTATCAACCAGCATTTAGCGATTTCAAATATAAACAGAAACTAAAAAAGACGGCTTAAATCTTTAAATAACTCAGCGGTTTCTTGTTATTAAGTTTCACTATAAGCGCCGCCATGTTGAAGTGACCACTCAGAGTTCTCGGGAAAACTCCAACATTCCGAGTAGGAATTACGATTTGGAGCGCGCTTGTCTCTCTTGCTATCCACAATTGTCTGAAAAGCAGCGAAGTTGGAAGTCGGAAATACGTCGTTTTCGAGGGGGAAGAGCATGGAAGCCTTTATATTGGTCTTTGTTAGAAAACAGCTAATCTTAGATGATAGGAGTGATCTGCTGTATATTTCCCCCCCGAAACAGCAAGCTTTATAACAGTGTTATAGATTTTACAAGTTAAAAGTCCTGTGTGTCGACTGATCCAAAGCAAACACAAATATATACAGTGCAGCTACATTAAACATTAAAAAACTATTACTTCTTTACAGCTATAAGAAACAGCCTCTTCTTTGAAGTCTTTTTACTGGGTTTTGGGGAATTTGTGCTCAGTCAAAAGAGGTTCCTGAAGTGTGGGGTTGAGATCAGGGATCTGCCCAATCCACTGGAGTTCCTCCACCCCAAACCCTTCAATTTGTTTAGAGCTCGCTTTGTGCTCAAGGCAAAATCATGCTGGAACAGACACAAGTTAGAAGTATACAACTGTCTGAAATGTTTTCTGCATGATTTAGCTTTAGCATTATCTTTCACTGGGGCAAAGGGGACCAAACTCTGAAAAACAGCCCCAGGCTATTATCCTTCTGCCAGTGAACTTTACTGGTAGCACTACGTGTTCTGGTAGGTGGTGTTCTCCTGGCATCCACCAAATCCATCAGATTGTCAGACAGTGAATCTGACGATTAATCACTCCAGAAACACATTTCCAATGTCCAGTGGTAGTGCTTTACACCACTGTACACCAGTCAATGCTTGGTGTTACGCACAGAGATCTCAGGCTGGTTCTTGTGCAGCTGCTCAGCCATGGAAACCCATTTCATGAAGCTCTCCACACATTGCTTCCGGAGGCAGTTTGGATCTCTGTACCAAGAGCTGCAACAGACCACTCATCATCAGGAGGGGTGTCTGCATAATTTTGGATATATAAACATTCATTATCTTATCTGAAGAGTGGTCTATAATGATACTTCCTTTACTGGCTTATCTGTCTGTGCCATCTATTTCTGAGTTCAAATGTGAACGCAGACTAGGCTTCTCGTCATGGACGGTGACGTCATTACAGAAAAACAACGCACGAGTATCGATTAGGAACTCGACCCGAAAGTGCCCAAGCGCCTGGACACACACTCTGAAGCTGTATTAAACAGCACGACATCACTGGTTAGGTCCACATGTTCAATTTCACCGCTTATTAAAGCCATTTGTCAGGCTGACCCGCGGCCCCGCCCCTCAGTGTGTTACGTCACGAGGCTGGTTTCGGGCGGACGTGTAGGTATGAAAATAGAGGAACAGCCACCGGCGCCATGTGCCTCTGCTCCGCTCCGGGACTCGGAGAAAGGTTAAAAAACCTGGAGTGCAGAGTCTGATTGTTATTCTTCTGCAGTTGAATTTCACGAACAATTTAAAGAGCCATTTGGGAGAAACGACGTGATGTAGGTGGAGCGTTTTGCGTCGGTTTTGAGTTTGTAACTTGGACTCAATACAGTTAAAGCGAAAAGGAAACCGCGATCGATCCAGAAGTACAACAGCTGGTGTGGAGTCATGGAAGGACGTGCAAAAGAAGGAGAAGGAGAAGGAGCAGGGGCAGATCCAGACCAAGATCGGCAGTATTGTGAGCTTTGTGGTAAAATGGAGAACCTCATGAAGTGTGGTCGATGCCGCAGTTCTTTCTATTGCAGCAAGGATCACCAGAAACAAGACTGGAAGAAGCACAAGCAGGTCTGCAAAAAGGCCGAGACCAGCCCCAGCCTGCCACTACATACAGACTCTACACAAGTTTGTCGAGGAAATGAGGAGAAGGAGAAGGAACCAGAACCGCAGGAGAAGAGCAAAACACCGAGCTGCACGGTCTCAGAAAAGTCCAACGGCTCTGCCAGACCGCATGTGGACGCCGGAAGAAGTGCACCAGTGATCAAGCCCGGGTCTGGACCTGAGAGCGGAGGAGATCCTGAACAACCCGCTGATGACCTGTCCAACGGTCAAACAATGTCTCCTCAGCAAAAACTGGCCACGGAATACATAGGCCCGTGTATGAACAAGCACGGCATTTGTGTTGTAAACAACTTCCTTGGTGAAGATCTTGGACTCGGTGTGTTAGAAGAGGTTCGCCGTCTGTACACCTCTGGAGAATTTACAGATGGACAGTTGGTCAGTCAACGAAGTGACTCAACGAAGGACATACGAGGTGATAAGATCGCATGGATCGAGGGAAAGGAGCCTGGATGTGAGAAGATAGCTGTCCTCATGAGTCGCATGGATGATATTGTCCGGCACTGTAATGGAAAACTGGGAAACTACAGGATTAATGGAAGGACAAAAGTAAGTCACACACACACACAAGTTTCTCTGTAATAGTATTAAACTCACCCAGAGTGATGCTTTTACACTTTTAATGCATGTCAATGAATATAGATTACAGAATCTAAGGGTCTCCTACATTCCTCTAAGGAAGTATGATGGATCAATCTGGGATCATCAGGCTTTCTGTGAGCTTTATATTGACACCAAGGAACGCTTGCACACAGATGACACAGATCAAGATCTCAAACTCTGTACACAAAATTCAGCTCGGGGTGATTTTTCTTTTTCTGAAACCACTTTATTTTCATCATAACCAAATCAAGTGTATCAAAAATGAACCGTTCTGAGGTCTGAGACTACGCCTGAAGGTGGTTTGAGGACGGTTTGCTGTAAGATGAGTGTGAGTTTTTGTGTTCATAACGGCCGAAGTGTGAAGACGCCCTGAGACAGGGTTGATTCTGCAGCAGTCACACGTGGAAAAAGCAATGTTTGGTCTGAACATTGTCTTTAGATGATCGTGCACACACATGAACCACGGGGAGTCTACAGAAGGATAAAAAACATTTTTAAAAAAAAGCTAAGCTGATGAGTAGATGATCCAGATGTGACCCAGATGTTGTGCTGTAACATGTCCAAACGAGAAGGAACGAATGTGCTTTATGGCAGTGTTGAATATTATGAGCTGAAAATTTCATTCCAAATTTCTAAACGAACAAAAATGAAATGAATGAATAAAGTAATAGCAAACTCAAAAACAGGGCAGATTTCACCCATGCCCTAGATGAAATCCTAAAAAAAAAAAAGCTTATTTGCTTTATAAAATGGTGACTGAAATGATAAAATCCATTGTTTTAATAAATAATAATATAATAAACAATACTTAAGCCGTGTAATGGAGTTGACTAACAGTGCACTTTGGATGCTGAGCAACATGACAGGATAACACTAGAGTATCCTGTGAACAGGACTAGCTTAAGCGTGATGCTTTTATTGGTTTAAACCCTGACGCTCTGCTACAGAATTCAATTATTGTGATCCGATACTAAAGTGTGTGTATTGAGGAGTCATTGAGGTGTTATATTTTAGAACTGAAACTACCCGACCCCTTCCTCTGTTAATGTTTAAGGAGATTGCACGGATGTGTCCTATATTTTTGCAGCTGAATTCAGTAATTCAGAGGAGTGACTGTAGACATTTCACCATATTATGCATATATAAACAGTCCCCTCTGAAAGTACTGGAACAGCAAGACCAGTTCTTTTGTTTTTGCTATACGCTGAAGACAGACATTTGGGTTTGAGATCAAAATTTCAGATTTCATGTCCTGATATTTATATCTAGATGTGTTAAACAACTTAGGACTTTTGTTTGAACCCACCCATTTTTTTCGTCAAAAAATATTGGAACAGGCGACTGACAGGTATTTCTTGTTGCATAGGTGTGTCCCGTTAGATTCATTATTTAAATAATGAATAGTTCTGAATGTCTGCTCTTGGTTTGAGGCCTGGGTTTCACCTGTGAAGACTGCGTTTATTAAAAAGGATAAACCAAGATGAATGCCAGAGTGCTGTTTGTGGGAGAATAGCAAGCCATATTGAAGCTGAGGGGAAAAAAGAGAAAATCAGTCAGAGGCTGTATACAAACTTTGCTAATAAAAACAATACAATAATTTGTAATGTCCTGAAATTAAAAAAAAAGCAACTGGTTTACTAACAACCAGCAAAGGTTGGCCAAGGAAAACAGCAAAACAAAAGCTAGAGAAAGAAACAATGTGAAGAACATCTCTGTGACATCTCCACCAGCCTCTACAGAACAGGTCTGAAGGAAGCACAATCCACCATACCAAGAATAGAGAGCAGAAATATGGAGGCCATACCACAAGATGCAAACCAATCATCAGCGGTAAGAATCAGAAGTCCAGACTGTAATCTGAGAGACGAAATGCAGAGACAAGCCTCAAAAGTGGCTCCAGGAACAAAGATGATCCTCTACCAAAGTGTGGAGAAAGAAAGGATCTGCTCACGATACTAATGAACTCAGAAACTACGCTGACCTATTCTTTAAGAGCTCTTGGTTGCTGTTGTAGAAAGGACATTATTTACATTATTTATTTTACATTTACATTATTTATCCTCATTAGGGATAAATGATAGCCGCCAAATGATAGAGAAACATTCTGTCTGATCATTTACTGAGAAATATATCCAGTTTAATCAGGAAGAACCTCATCATGCAGCAAGACAATGATCCAAAACTCACTGCTACCTCAAGAAAGGACTTACTTGGAATACTGGACATGTCCATCAGCAGACCTCCTGTGCATGCATTCTGAGCATAACCCAACTGAATTTTGCAGAGAAACCAAACACCATAGCAAACAAACAACAACTGGAAGAAACTACAGTACAAATGGTGGTCAGTGGGTCACCAGCTTGACGCAGTTATCAAGTGCTATTTGCTTGGTTACTTTAAGACACTCTGTTTCAATACTTTTGCCTACCTAAAATTGGCTGATCTCAAACCAAAAGTAAATATTCATAGCTATTAAATGTTCACACGATCAATCTAACAGCACAACAAGCAGCACCGGTCAGGCAGTTGTTCCCATATTTTTGATCACTTGGAAAAATCGCTGGGTTTCTTTCTCTGGGGATGTTCTTCCAAGCCAGCACTGCTGTGGTCTGTGTTTCCTGCGTCGTCTTGGGGAGTTTTTCCTCCTGCATGTGAGACGAATGCTCAACTGAATTAAAGTCAGGTGACCAACATGACCGTTGAAGAACATTCCACTTCTTAGTCTTAAAAATGCCTTGGGTGAATTACACAGTAAGCTTTGAACCATTGTACTGTAAAGTGACATCTAATGGGTTTCACTTTCATCTTCTCATCATTCAGAACAAGCTGATCTTTGTCTCAATTGGGTTTTTTTTTGTTTTTTATTTTTTTTGTCAAACCTTAATGTGGTCTTCCTGTTTTTGAGACTTACTAATGGTTTAGCTTTCCTTGATCGTCCCCCAGCTTCTTCCTCCTAAAAACTGCTGTGTTAAATTACGCTGTCTTCAAATGTGTGTGTGTGTTGATGCTGTCCTGCACTAAAGAATAAATGAACGTATAAAAGACATGCCAAAATCGAAGAAATCAGCTGAAGACGTCAGCGAGGCAAATACCTTTTTTTTTTATTCCTGTGACATTCAGATGCGCAGTCTGACTTTTTTTTGTCTTTCCTTTCAGGCAATGGTAGCTTGTTACCCTGGCAACGGCACCGGATACGTTCGGCATGTGGACAACCCTAACGGCGATGGGAGATGTGTGACATGTATCTATTACTTAAATAAAGACTGGAATGCCAAGGTGCGTAAAAATCACTCCACAACACCGATCCCAAATGAATAATGGTTTCAAGTTAGTGTGACATTTTTGAAATTTGTCCAAGAAGATTTTTGAAGCCATGAAACGATAATAGAACCTAGGACGCATTCAGTCTCCCTGGAACCTTCCGCCATGATCTGGGAGGTTTTACGGTGCTACACGATTTCACAAACCACGGCCAGGTTTAATGCTTTTCAGATTCACGTTCATGGAAAAAAACGGCGATGCTTTGTTTTGGTTTACCAAGTTTGTGTGATATGACGTTAGGGATGTAAAGTCCAGGTCTTAGCCACCAGGTCAAGCTGAAGTATTCAGGCCAACAGTGCATGCACAACAAGCTTATCACAGCCGAAGGGAACGTTAGAAAAAGAAACTCGGTTCAGTTCAGCACGCCGCATGGGCTCTTACTGGACTTGAGACTTTCAAGCTTCTTGTGAATTGCTCTAATATCCTGTAGGTAGAGAAAAGTGAGAAGGAAAGTCTTAATGAATACACTAGGGTTCCACCTGACCCTTAAAAAACCGAACAATTAGAAAGCACTGAATTAGAAAGCACTAATAATAAAGAAGAAGAAGAACCAGAAGATAATCAATAGAGTTTCAGCACTTAAATTCCTAATGATAATTTTAAAAAATAAGGTAGGAAAATGATTCACACATGCAAATCCTGAGAAACTCTGGATCCCCATGACCAAGTTATTCCTGACTTGAGAGAATTTTTTTTTGCCCTTAAACTTAAAAGGCTGCAAAAAGCAAATGTTAATTTGGTTAATTAATTGGTTTTATGCATGGAGTCATGAATAGCACTCCCTCAGATTCAGTTTACAAACACACACACACACACACACTTGTATCTATTTATAAAGTGCGTTACAAAAGTATCCAGTCCCCTCAGAGTCATCAGTCATCAGATTCCTGTGGATTAATTTAATCCGGTGTGCTCTTGAAGTAAATGTTCATATAGACCAATGATTGACTTGTCAGGCTTGTCTTACAAAATGCACATTTTTTTGTGTACACATTCAACCTCTTTAGTAACTGTTCAGGTCAGCTTTTGCTTTTGCTTTTGCTTTTGCTTTCAGTCTCTTGGGGTAAAATTCCTCCCATTTGTGCACACTGTTCAGGACAGAGGTGGGTTTCTGGGCAGGGATTTGGGCGGGGTTCTGGGTAGGGATTTGGGTGGGGTTCTGGACAGGGATCTGGGTGGGGTTTGGTTCCAGGCAGGGTTCCATGTTGACCTTGTGCATCAGTACATTTTACAGATCTGAATTTTTTTTTGTTGTTGTTTCTAATTTCTCCCTCCTAATTTATTTTCTTTTCCTCTCCTTAGATGTGTAGGTGTGTGTGTGTGTGAGAGAGAGAGAGAGAGAGAGAGAGAGAGAGAGAGATGCATGCATGTTTGTTTTTAGCTTTTAGTTTTTTTTTCCTGCATTTGAAATATTGCTGTATAATCCTCTTTCCTTGCAGGAACATGGCGGTATCTTACGGATCTTTCCAGATGGTAAAGCCCAGTTTGCTGACATCGAGCCCTTATTTGACAGACTGCTGTTTTTTTGGTCTGACAGAAGGAACCCACATGAGGTCCAGCCTGCGTACGCCACTCGGTCAGTCACCATGGCACCTTACCATGCAAACTTAATCTTAGTATCCTAACAATTTTATATATATATAGTAAAGCAGCAGTTCTCTACCTTCTTACAGTCATGCAGTTTATTCTGACTGTATGATGGAGTATTTATAAGTGGTCTACGCTACACGTTTGTGTCACTTTAAAGATATTTTTAGTTCTGTATTGAGGTTGATATACTGCCAGGTTAGTCACGTTACTTTAACTTTTCTTGCGCATAAGTCTTAGAACGATATTTATGAAAAATATCATAATATTCAAAATATTTTCAGAAACAATCCAAATTCCATCAAGGTTCTACAAGGCCTCTGTGGAGCTCCGGTTGAGAAACACTGCAGTAATGAGTACTAACATTGTTCTACATGAAGCCGCTGATGTGACGTGATGTGATGTGGTGAACTTTCTCTGCAGGTACGCCATCACCGTGTGGTACTTCGACGCTGATGAGCGTGCTCGGGCTAAAGAGAAATATCTGACTGGTAAGACTCAGAAATTTAGTTTAATCTGTTCCTAATCTGTATCTAGTTATTTCTTCTTTCTCTTATTAGAACTAAAAGGTTAATCTCAATGCATCTGACTCTTTAAGGGGCGGTAGAAAAAGGGGGGAAAGTGGAGTTGAACCGGTCGACTGAGTCGTGCTCACTGAACAAGAGCTGAATAAACCCGACGAACGACCGGGACGAGATGGGACAGGTGTTAATCTTCACCATGTGTTTTAACCTGCTGCTTGAAGACATGAATCTCACAGAGAAGAAGGACAGAAACGACTGCGCTGAGCTCTAAGGGGATGTGGTCATGCAATGACATGACCACTGCATGAGTAGGTAGTGTTTGTGCTGCAGAATTCGTTTGTAAATAGAATCAGTTCTCCAACTGCCCAGTGGTCAGCTCTGATTTTGTGACAACTGCAGACCTGCGAAAGCTTCTCTCTGTGAAGGCATGTGCTGTAAATGTCAGAGGACGCCTCCGATGACAGAGCGTTACGTCTTCTCTTTGATCCGATGCCTCCGGCGGAGTTTCACAGCTCTGAATTGAAACTCTAGTTGAACAATAATTGCTGCATCAGCTTGTAGTCATTAGTGAAATACACACCAACGTTCTCTAATTAACACATGAGCAACTCGGCCAGATCCTTGACCCTTTAGTCAAATCCATGACGGACAGATTTCCATCATTTCCACACCTTTTTTTATTCATTCATTCATTCAGTCACTCATTTGTTCATTCATTCGTTCAGTCACTAATTTGTTCATTCGTTCGTTCGTTCTGCAAAAGATCTACACAGCAACTTCTGGTCATTTAGAGCTTAAATGAAAGAAGCCTTGGGCCTTGGATAAACGATTAAACTTGTCTAATTTATTCTGAGAACAGAAAAAGCAGACTTTTTTTTGCTTGTGCATTTAAAAAAATGCATCAGTTATCAACAACGTTCAGAATTATCCACAATTCATACGTTATTATAATCTTAATCTTTTTTCCTTCTTTATTAATTCTATTAATTGGTGATTTTTTTTTTACTTGTAATAACAAATCTGTGGATTATATGTGGTTGCAGCGTATAATGCGAGAAATAATGCAGCTGTTTTTAAATCGAATGAAATTAAGCGTGTGTGTGTGTGGAAGGCGATAATCTGAACCGTTGTTGTCTTTTTTTTTTCTTCTTTTTTTAAAAAAAAAAAGTATTTTAATTTGTACGATTTTTAGATTTATTACATCATAAAACCCGAGGGTCGTTTATAAATTCTCGATCCTGATGCGATTTATAAATCCCCCACGATGGATTTTCATGAGCATTTAAAGAGAAGGAAGTGCTCATTAAAAAAAAAAAAAGTTAGTCTTAACTTTAATCACAGTTCTGCGCTGCTGCGGTCTAGGAAAAATGAAACCAATAACACACTGAGTAAATGCCTCTGTGGGATCGGAGGACTTCTTTGACTTTGTTTTAAAGGTTATATATTTTGTGATCAGATTATCACAACATGGTGTTGTCTGTAATCAAGTATTCCATAGGCTCAGTATTTCTGGAGGCATGAGGTTGTACACACGACTGGGAGAGGTCTGGGATTTCTGGCGAGCTGCTTCAGTCTAAAATCTGACCGAATGATGTAACGGACAGGAGAATAATGAGAACACTGACCTCTTCTCCTGAGTGTGAACGCTGGCATCTGAAACCCCTGAGGGACAGTAAGGAAGCAGTCATCTCTGGCTTGTTGTTTGTTGTTGTATCGCCTCTGTTGGTACATATCTGGACAAGTATTTTTGCTGCCTTCAGCTCCAAGGTTCAGGGTTCGATCCTGAGCTCAGGTTACTGTGGGTAACCACCTCCCAAAAACATGCAGGTTAGGTCTATGGCTAAGAGTAATTGCCCCTAAATGTGAATGTGTATATGTTAGACTGTGCGTGTGTCAGAGAGAGAGAGAGAGAGAGAGAGAGAGAGATTGTGTGAGACTGTGTGTGTTTAAGAGAGACTATGTGTGTGAGAGAGAGAGACTGTTTGTGTTTGAGAGACTGTGTGTATGAGAGAGAGTGTGTGTGAGAGACCGTGTGTATGTATGTGATGACCTAGTATCTCCTCCGGTGTGTATCTCTGCCTCACACCTCAGTGTTTCTGAGATCCGCAGCTACGCTGACCATATAAGCAGCTGGTGAGAGAGATTTTGGAAAGAAAATGGACAGGCTGCCTAAATGTCATCAGTCATATAAGCTTGAAGTTGATTATACACTTACAGCAATTTGCTGTTATATTTTTATACACCTCACTGTCCACTTCAATAGGAACACCTGCACACCCGTAAACCCATGCAGCTGACCAGCACGATGTGTAGCATCTCAGCATGTAGGACAGGTCAAACCTTGAGGTGGATGAGCGGAACAGCAGAAGGACTGAGCGAAGACTTTATTCAGAGGTTTGACGTGAACAAAACGGCTCTTGAGCTGCATAGATAACTGCAGGTGTTCCTAATAAAGTGGACCGTTAGTATATACCGATAATGAATATGAATGAACAACATCATGCCCTCAAACAATACCGTACTGCACATCGGTCTTTATTGTATTAACTGTAGGTGAGTCAAATGAAAGCCTGTTTTTTGGGTCATTTTTTGCACAGAAATATCGCTAAATCATTTTGTGCCTCGTTTTTGTCCCCCTCTGCCTCCTGTGAAGTAAAATACAGTGGTGTTCAGCCTCTTTCTCTTAATCATGTCGCACTTTTAAGGCTTTCATTCGACCCATCCGTTTATTTAAATCCGATGTATTAAATGTATTCGTGTTTGGATTTGGATTTGAACGACAGAACTGCAAATTCAACCACATGATCTTTTTAATATAATCATTTCCTTGAGATTTTTTTTATTTTATTTTTTTTGCCAAAACTTTCATGTGATGGACATCCATGCCATTTTAGCTGATAGAAAAGATACTTTAACCTGTAAAGATTTTAATCTTCTATTTCTTTGCTTATATTTCTCCTGCTTTTTTTTTTTTTTTGCAGTAAATTTGCCTGGCAGTATTTCAACTTTCTACAGTGTTCACTGATTGTTATTTACACTGATGAAAAATAA
Source organism: Hemibagrus wyckioides (assembly GCF_019097595.1). NCBI lineage: Eukaryota > Metazoa > Chordata > Actinopteri > Siluriformes > Bagridae > Hemibagrus > Hemibagrus wyckioides. Next base: position 22,227,635 of record NC_080719.1, read on the forward strand.
AGAATAAAAGCGCTTTCCGAATGTCACACATACAGTCTGTAGAGCTGCTTCCTGGTTTCGTTTTCAAAATGGAGTTATATGAAGCATGAAAGTATTAATACTGATAAAGGTAGTCATTTGGAGAGGAAACACAGTGACCCATGTGCCTCAGACTCTGGATTAGCAGTAATGTGAAATGATGAGAGGAACATGATATCACTGTACATTGGAAGTATTCACATTTCTGGTATCAAAACATCAAACCTTGAGGTAGATTAGCTACTTCAGTAGAAATCCAACTCAGGTTCCTTGTCAGATTTCATTCCAAGAACTCTGAGGCTATCATGGGCTGCTCTTTTTCCAGACTTTGGTTCCGATTGTGTGTTTTTTTTAATCACCTTAGCAGTGCTGTGTTTACAAAATCTGTTTTGGAAAAGACTTTGCATGCATACAGTATGTTCTAGAAAATGTTCTGTATAAAACAAGTGACCTTTTCTTTTTCTACATAAAGTCTGTAATACCATATGGCCAAAAAAAGGAAGTGAGAAACTAATGAACACTTGAAACAGCATTATTTATTTACAAATTAGAAAATAAGAGTTTATTTGAAACAAAAAATATATACTTGACCTGTATATAAAAGGAATCAGAGAAAGAAATAAATCTAGCGAACAAAAGCAGGTTTGTGAATATGAAATAAAGAGCATGTTGCCTAACTTCATTATGTAAAGTGTTTATGAAGACTAGTCGTTTAGCCGAGCAGACTGTATGCTGAACTTCCTCCTCAGTCACGTCATGGTGAGTGTTTTACCGAGTAAGAGCTTCCCAAGACCGCTGTGTGTGGGATATGGAGCGATAAGGAGAGTTGATGATGTGCTTCAGTAGTCCAGCGGAGCCATGAGGAGCTGCAGTTCTTTGAAAGTACTGCCATGTCGACCCACGTGCTCTGCACGGTTCTTCACTATGTTGCTGAGGTTCTTCAGCTGCTTGTAGCACGCCTTACACTTCTGAAGCCTGGGAGCACGTATAGAACAGCAGATGGTGAATATTATATAATATGAAGTGATGGAATAATATGAAATGTTAAACACTAACCACTGTGAAATGTACAAACGAGCTTTTTTGAGGACTAGTTTAGTAAGTGACACAGTGACGTGTAGAATTGTTAAGGGGCATTACACAAACCTCTCCTCTCGTGTAATATCCACTCCAACAGAGGGGGGAGCGGTTAGCGTGTCCGAGATTAACGGCCAAAAGCGCTTCAGAATTAACTTCAAAGACGTGCATCCGGTCTGCATGTAACTAGATAACAGAGAGAAGAGGAAGGACAGAGATCAGGAAACAGTGAACTGCAAAATTGATTAATAAATCCCTTAAATGTTATGTTATTGCCTTATATAATCATTTATCCTGCATCACTGTCCAAGTTTCAAGAAGTGAGAGCACCCGAGCTGAAGGAAGGAAGTTGTGACACTCACCTTTCATATTTACTCTGGAGTAGCTCCTCGAGCTGAGGCAGAATGGTCATGCATGTGTCCAGTTTCCAAAGTGACCTAAAGATTCAGATTTGAGGTGTCCAGTTTCTTACCATCACTAGCAGTACTAGTAGACATAGTAATACTTAACCAAGTCAAGAATTCTTGGCACTGTCGGTAAAGGTAAAGATGTCATTTAAAAAATACTAAATCCATGGTTAATTCAGGGTAAAGAAAGCTAAACTTTAATTGCAGTAAATGTATTCCAAGCAATAAAAAACAGATCCACATGTGCCATAGACCTATGACCACTTTGACCAGTATGACCGTATAGGTCTATGACATGTGGATCTGTTTTTTTATTGCTTGGGATACATTTACTGCAATTAAAGTTTAGCTTTCTGGCATATTTTCTTTAAGGTCTATCCATATAGACTCCATGAGCAGCTTTCAAAATAAAAATCTGTGTCTCTCTAACAAGAAACTCCAACTGGAACATTCCAGCAGGTCCAAATGTCTGCATGAGCATGAAAATGGTTTTAAGATCAATGACTCAGGCATATGTCGTGATCATCCCAACCCCCTGTCCTAAACCCGGGGTAAAGTGAAATGGTCCACCCAGGAGGATCTGAAAAGTTTTACTAATAATCCAAGCCAGATCTCCATCCAGAATGTTTCATTTTAGCGGGAAGAAAACTGAATTGGAATGCTAGTTGCACTGATAAACGTTATCACTATGGCAACCAGAAGTAGCATACGAACGTCTACTGACGATGTCATATCACAGCGACTGGAGACTTAGAAGGCAGCGGAAAAAAATTGACTACATGTCTGATTTTTATGACCTTTTTATTCTTTAGGGGTGCCAATAATTCTGAAGATGACTGTAATATCAAAATAGTGATGATGAATGTTCTGGAATGAAGGTGAGATTTTACACCAATGTGTGTGTATGAGGTCGTAGGTGTATGCTTACGGTTTGAGGTTGATTATATTGAGGATGTCCACCACGATGGACAGATCGTTCATGGACGTCGCGGAATCGAGTGATAACTGAAACGTGAAGCAGTGTTTCAGAGCAAATCTCAGACAGGTGATCTTGTGTATACTGTATGTCAGAGGTGTAAGTCTTACCTTGATGTCTCCCCCAGCCCAGAGAGACCGTACAGTGTCCAGGTTTTTGTTTCTGCTCGTCAGCATCACACACATGGTGCCGTGTCCTTTTCTGATCTGAGTCAATGCCTCCTCGTCGGCGGTGACGCTGCTCTTTCCGCTTCGTCCGGGCTGGTTTACACAAAGACACACGTGACAGACTCGCAAAACACAGAAATTTTGTGAAACATGGAAGACTCATGGAAACAGAAAATTGCTCTTACTTGTAAAATGTCCCCGAAAATAAGGCTGAGTGGCTCGACAAGTGTGGATGGGCTAACGGCTAAGCTGGGTTTGACTTTGGACGTTGTGACAACGTGCCTCAAGACTGAAGACGTTGCCACGGAAACCGGCTCAGACGAAGCGGTGGTCACTACCGTGGAAGAAGTGGTGGGGGCCTTCGACTGAACAGACACGTACAAATGAAATTTCGCAACATCGCAGAGCTGAGAAATACATTTAGCTTTGATATTCTTCAGGAACATACTTGAGCTGGCAACGTAGTCATGACTTCTTCAGCTAAATGGGGCTTCGCCTGGAAACTTTCTAAAATGGATACAGAACTGTTAGAAAAAACAGGAGCAGCATCATCAACACTACATACAGCCTTCGACAGGAAGCACAAAGAGTCTCACCATCCACAAAGGGTGCAGGGAACGGGTCACTCCTTTTGGGAGGGGTTCGTGCTGGGCAGAGAAAACCAGACACACAGAGAGAGAGCGAGAAAGAGAGAGAGACTGAGAGATACATTGGTAAATTGCCAAAAAAAAAAAAGTAAAATGTAGTTGTCTTACAGATAGCATTGTGGGGCTGAAATATCTCTTTATAATCATCCGGGTTTGTGATTTCTGCTTTGCTCTCCTCATCACGCTCATCCTCACTGCTGGGGCTCCGCCTCTCACCCTCACACCTGTCTCCATCTGCACTCTGTTTCATCCTGCAGACAGAATCTCAGCTTAAAAACATGGAGATATGTTATCACACATACACCTGAAATGTGAATCACTTATATGAATCACTTATGTGAATCATGTATTAACCTAATCTATTAACACCCCCACAGAGTGCGTATATCGTAACTTATCTTTTTTTTTTTATAATTAATAAAAGGATAATCATCTTAAATCTGTATGGCTATGAGGTATGTCTAGGCACAAAAGAGTAATGAGACGAACGTCTGTCTGCTGCACGACGTAGAAGGACGCTCATAGTTGCGCCTTAGCGTCACTGGTATAGGAATGGGAGAGGCTTGTGGCTTGCCAGTTTGTTCCTGGACAGCTGCGGATTTCTTCACTCGGTCCAGATCCACGACATACAAGCTCACGTTCATCAGGCTGCACGACACTCCGATCTACCGAGGACAAAATGATCGATGGAGAAAGAGAGCAGACATTTAAACACCCTTTTAATGATCAAAAGGGTGAAAGGCTAGTAAGCTCACTATATTTTGAACTCTAATGGCTAGTTAACGCCTTGCCTCTGTCACAGGCACTGCATTGTATTCTGTCATATTGTTTCTCAAACAGAAGCCAAACTGGTCAAATTTACCACCAAAACCTGCAGACCATTTAGCAGAGGGAAATGTAAGAATCAGAATGTTCAACAGTGACATTAGCTAACCTGCTAGCTATACTGCTCATGAGCTGTTTCAGTACATGACTCCTAATTTACAGTGTTTTATTTAGATATTTAACAGTAACCTATTCATATTATACACTTCAATCTTCAACATGTTTTTTTTTTAAACAGCATGCTGCATGCTGACACTATCAGTCATCCCACAGACTTCTAAATACACGCATATAAACTTCCCTGTAAGAAATGAGAACTCTGAGTGAGTTACTGACCATTTGACTGCTACAGATTGCAAAGTCGACCACTTTGCCCCAGCCTACAGGGACCACGTCAAAGCAGCAGTCCGGCTCCCAGCCATACACACGCAGCGTGTCATCCGAGCCGCTGTATAAACAACCACCATCAGGACTGAACAACAGACACCTGAGAGAGAGAAAGAGAGAGAGAGAGAGAGAGAGAGAGAGAGAGACAGAGAAACGGAAAGAATAATACAGAGAGAGTGAGAGTGGGAGAGATGCACAGAGAATGGCAGAGAGGCAGAGCGAGAGAGAGAGAGACAGAGAGATAGAGTGAGAGAGATGCATAGAGAGTGGCAGAGACATAGAGAGGCAGAGAGAGAGAGAGTGAAAGAGAAAGAAAGACAGAGAGAAGGGGAGAAACAGAGAGAGATCAGATTGATATTGCACTTTTTCCCACTTCAAGCGCAATACGGCATCTACAGATCTAGATAATAACCTTCCGGATGTTTCCCCCTCTGATGAACCGACCATCTTGAATTTCTCCAGATCCCATAACTTTATGGTCCTGCCAAAAACAAACGGTCAGTTATAAACCGAAGATGTGGACACAAAGCTCATAGTATGCAAATTACCACAGATTTGCTTTTCCTGAAAGAAATACACAGTGTTCACTCTGACCCCAACTTCCCAAGCTGGGATATGTGAAGAAAGAATTTCACTGTGCTGTAATGTATATGTAACAATAATAAAGACTGATGATGATGGATGAAAAGGCAAAGGATTGTTCTTCATCGGTTCTCAGATTAACTCAGTTACAGCCACTACCTGTCAGTGCTCCCAGAAGCCAGAAGGTACTCGTTTGGGTGAAACTGGACGACGGAAACCCCTGAGGTGTGTGCTGTGAATTCTGTGATCATCTTCCCAGCCGTTAAATCCCAAAGCTAGAGTAGGGAAAAATCAAAGACAGAGAATTATAATATATGTAAAACATCACCCGAGGTGAGTGTAGGTGTTAAATAAAAGCATCTAGATGTTAATTCATGCCTTTATTGTGCTGTCATCACTGGCTGACGCAAGCCACTTTCCATCAGGGCTAAAAGCCAGACAACGCACTGCTTGAGTATGACCCTGTATGTAGAAAAAAGTACATAAAGATACTTAGATAGATACTTACACTGCCTAGAACACGATTACAGCATCACCCACACAGGAAAAGTTTTACTCACCTTATACCTGAACACACACCCTTTCCTCCTCACATCCCATAACTAGAAGAAACAAAACACTTTATAAAGTACAACACACAAACATTTTTATTCTTTTGAGAGTCATAAAGTTGACAGGTGAAAGGACACATGGGAAATGTGTGCATCATATCGTCACCTTAATGACGGTATCCATAGAACCCGAGGCCAAGTATTCCCCAAATGGGTGAAAGTCAACACTGCAGATATTAGCCTTGTGACCGGTCAATGTCCGAAATACTGAAAATAAACATAACACCACAGTTAAAAACACACACACGCACATTTATATACGTATATAGACACACACACTCTCACCTCGCAGAATCGAGCAGGGGTACAGGTGTGTGCAGGATGGAGCAGGGGTCCAGGTGTGTGCAGGATGGAGCAGGGGTACAGGTGTGTGCAGGATGGAGCAGGGGTCCAGGTGTGTGCAGGATGGAGCAGGGGTACAGGTGTGTGCAGGATGGAGCAGGGGTACAGGTGTGTGCAGGATGGAGCAGGGGTACAGGTGTGTGCAGGGGTCCAGGTGTGTGCAGGATGGAGCAGGGGTACAGGTGTGTGCAGGATGGAGCAGGGGTACAGGTGTGTGCAGATGTGTGCAGGGGTCCAGGTGTGTGCAGGATGGAGCAGGGGGTACAGGTGTGTGCAGGATGGAGCAGTAGTCCAGGTGTGTGCAGAGGTCCAGGTATTTGCATGATCGAGCAGGGGTCCAGGTGTGTGCAGGTGTGAGCAGGGGTACAGGTGAGTGCAGGTATGAGCAGGGGTCCAGGTGTGTGCAGGATCGAGCAGGGGTATAGGTTTGAGCAAGATCAAGCAGGGGTAAGGGTGTATGTAGGTGTGATCAGGGGTCCAGGTGTGTGCAGGTGTGAGCGGGATCGAGCAGGGGTACAGGTGTGAGCAAGATCAAGCAGGGGTCCAGGTGTTAGAAGTGGTCTAGGTGTGTGCAAGTGTGTGCAGGTGTGACTAGGGGTCCAGGTGTGTGTAGGTGTGAGTATGGGTACAGGTGTTCTTATTTAAGTAGAGTTCTGCTCTAAATAAAGGGCACAAAACTCACTTTTTGCAGCTTCCAAGTCCCAGACCCGCAGAGATCCTGACTTAGATCCAGCTACCACCTGCTCCTCTGAGGTACTGAACTGGACACATTCCACAGGGGTCGTGTGGCCCGTCAGACTCTACACAAACGGACACAACAATATCAGCTCGTGGCAGAAGGGAAATGCCTCCAAAACAAAGTTAAAAGACCCATCCTTCAGCACTTATGTCCTCTACCATAATGCAGTTTGGTTTGTTGACAGCCCAGATGTTGACTCTGCAGTCCTCCCCTCCTGTAGCCAGCAGGCGACTTGATGATTTACCCAACACCAGGGAAGACACATTACTCGGGTGGGCCACCATATCTTCTATAGCACAGGAAAAATGTTCAACATGAATAAAACCTGTAGTGCTGCATGATAAACTCTCCCTCAATCTCCCTTAAACATATTATTCATTCGATTGACCAAATATTAAAACCTGCAAAACACAACAGAACCCGGCTGTTCGACTCTGACCGAGGACACGGTGAAAAACGCTCAAACAATACTCACGCAGCTTCCAGGAGATTTTTTTGACGTTTGATGCAGCCATAATTGGTCAATACGACAGCAACCTCCCTGTAAGATACAGAAATACATCAGACCAGACGTGAACAAACTGCCTCAGAGTCATCAGGAAGAAAATCCATCATGGGATGATGGGTGAGCACCCAAACAGTTCTTTGATTCAGATCAAGTGTCAGAATCATCTCTGGTACAGATCATCTGTTTTCTTAACTGACTGGTAGTTTATCTGACTGGTTGTTATCCAACTGGTGGTTTACCTGACTGGTGGTTTATCTAACTGGTGGTTTTTACAACTGGTGGTTTTTACAACTGGTAGTTTATCTGACTGGTGGTTTATCTGACTGGTGGTTTATCTGACTGGTGGTTTATCTGACTGGTAGTTTATCTGACTGGTAGTTTATCTGACTGGTAGTTTATCTGACTGGTGGTTTATCTGACTGGTGGTTTATCTGACTGGTAGTTTATCTGACTGGTAGTTTATCTGACTGGTGGTTTATCTGACTGGTGGTTTATCTGACTGGTGGTTTATCTGACTGGTGGTTTATCTGACTGGTAGTTTATCTGACTGGTGGTTTATCTGACTGGTGGTTTATCTGACTGGTAGTTTATCTGACTGGTGGTTTATCTGACTGGTGGTTTATCTGACTGGTAGTTTATCTGACTGGTAGTTTATCTGACTGGTGGTTTATCTAACTGGTGGTTTATCTGACTGGTGGTTTATCTGACTGGTGGTTACTGTGGATAAGCCAAAACCCAGCTACGTTACAATGGCTAATATTCTACTACACAAATTACTTACAGCAACAAATAAAACAGTTAAGACGGTACAGTGAGCTTTTACCGGATTTACTAAACTGGATCCTGTAAAGAAGACATTCAAACACCATCCGATTTCATCCAGCTAACGTCACTTACTGCCTTGTTTTGTTTGTAGCAACTCAGGGCTTACCTAAGAACAGCGTTTCTGATTGGTTCCTCCCGACATAGAAGCGACAAATCAGCTGTCAGAGTCTTGTGCGTTGACCAGGGAACTTACGGAAAAACCTTGCTGGTGTTTCTATTGCTCGGACAATATGGTTAGACGGTAAACTAGTCAATACTACTTCACTCTGCCCGGGTGCGTGTCGGTGGACATGGCAAAAAGACGGGGAAAAGCAGGATAGTAGTAGCGGACATGATAACCCGTTGCTTCGAAACTCAGAACCGGCACCTGATTGGTTCAGTCAAAAACACGTGACCAAAGAGGCGCAAAACCCTGCGCCATGTTTAGAAGGTCATTTAAGGTTATAGTGTTTCGAGTTAGTTACAGTGATTAACGACACAGCGGTACTCTATTAAAAAAAAAGTATGTGCACCCCTGATCACACACCTAGGTTTGTTGACCATTCCAGACTCGTTCCCCTTTCCTGTTATAATGAGCTATAAAGGCTTTCCACTAGATGTTGGATTGTGGCTGTGGGTATTAGTGTTCATTCAGCTACAGGAGAATTAGTGAGATCAGACACACATGTTGGGATGTTAAGGAGTCTCCAGTTCATCCCAAAGGCTTTCTCCAACCTTCATCTCCACACCATGTCTTCATGGAGCTGCTTTGTGTCCAGATCTGAATCCCAATGAGAATCTGTGACAAAAAACCTGGGGCAAACAGCATATCTTACCCCATTAGATTTAAAGCTGTTTTGCAGCAACAATGGCTTCTACCAAATACTATTGTGAAGATGGGGAACCTAAGGTCCTGGAGTTCCACCTACCTGAACATCGTCTCAGATCAACTACACCGAACGTTGTTCCCTAATGTCAGTGTCTTCTTTCAGCAGGATGATGCTCCCTGACCTACTGCAAACATGGTTCAGGTACAGCTTGAGGAACATGACAGAGTTCGAGGTGTTGACTCTGCCTCCAAATTCCCCAGATCTCTATCTGATCAAGTATTTGTGTGATGTGCCGGACAAATAAGTCTGATCCTCAAAGGCTCCACTTCACAACTTACAGGATCTTCTGCTACAGCCTTGGAGCACATATTCAGAAGCGCTGTGGAGTCCAGGCCTCAGAGTCGGAGCTGTTTTGGTGGCACTAGGAGGAACTACACTATAGTAGGCAGGCCGTTTTAATGTTACTGCTTCATCCTTACAAATAAATAGTGAAATAATCCTCCACAGAACAACAGCTTGGTACGTTAAGGTAACTAAACAGCATACCTAAGGATAAAGTGCAGAAATAAATATTTAAAAAAATGCAAATATGCTGTAAACGTGTAGAGAGAAAGAAGGTAAAAAATACAGCAGTATTATTTTTTTTTTTTTGCAAAGTTTGGACCAATTTCGATTTGTTTAATAAGAAAGAAGAAAAATAAAAAAATATAAGAGATTCTTTTGGTTCTGTTTCCTGCTGAGGGCCACCAGTGTGCTCAGAGTATATTCCACAGATATTTCAGCACTTGGGAACACATGCTTGGCAAATCATTCCTATCTTATGATTTCCTAGCAGCATGTCAATGAAGCCAGTTGCCTCACAAATAATAGCAATATTTTTGACATCACCATTTTTTTTAATAAAATCAGACCTACAGACAGAGCGAATGACCTCATACGAGGTGATTTTTTACTTTTCCAAGCAACATTCCGTGCTCCTCTCCCTGGAAAACGTCTTTACCCAGGAAATGGCTACACATTTCTCCATTAATATTAACTCGTAAGAAAAAAAAAAAGAAAATAAGTAGGAAAGGGAATGTTGAGCAAAAAAAGAAAGAAGATATAGTAAGAAATTACATGGACTTCTCTCACATAACAAATGAATGTTGTTTTATTTTTATGATGAAGATAAAAATAAAAGTAAGCTGTGAACTAGAATCGCTTCATCTGTCGTCTTTCCTGTCGTTTCTGCTTCTTCTCGTTAACCTCCTCTGCGGGTGCAGAAGAGTCGGCCGAAAACCAGGGACCCAGGAAGTTTGTCCAGAGCAGATGCGCAGCTCGAGCGGGTGCCTGAACGAGGACAAGATGAGAAGAGACAGTTAGAGTGAAAGGAAACAGTTTTTTTTGTGCTTTACTTAAAAACCTAAATCATCAAAATTTGTGTCTTACCAGAAGCCAGAGGTACCAGAAATAGAAGGAGAGGGTGCTGAGAACCTGGACTATAGCGGTCAGCAGGATAACGTCTTTAAGGTGCCTGCAAGGAAACACAAATAAGTTCACTTGTGTGTGTGTGTGTGTGGTATGAAAAATCTAATTGATACACACTGTGGTCCCAAAAGAGATTTGGACACCATTTACATCAGAGCAGAAATGAGCAAGATTTTTGATGCTATTGTGTGGATGAACTGGAAGTTTTGTTAGTGGAAACTTGAAGTTCCACCAGAAACTGGATGATTCCAGGCTCAGATGATGTCAAGACTAAACTCTATAACTGTGATCTGTAGCCAAGCCACAACTGAGTATCTAAATACTGTGTTGTCTCCATGTTGGAACAGTGTATTAATTATTTCTGGGAAATATTTTTTCTTGGGACATGTGCTTGTGGTGTCTAGTGTTTAAAATCAATACCACGTGATTAGACTAGATGTTTTCTAATGCAGTCAAATTCACACGTGTCCAAATACTTTTGTATTTCCTTTTCTTTTTTGCATTTATGTCAACCCTAGGGAAAGTTATAACATTTAAAATACTGATCCGTTCATTTTCGATAAGCTCAGACTCCAGCGACTTGAGCACCAGTGACCAGATGTGGTCCAGCAACATGACAAAGTAGACAAAAACTGAACTTTATGCAAATATGGAGTGAATTGATGCAGCAACTACCAAAGGTAGTGAAGACAGTTTGTTTGCACCTGATCCATGGTAAAGAGCACACACTTCTGCATCTATGAAGCAGAGAAACACTGCAGAATTTTATATACACATTAAATCTCCCTCAAGAACGGTTCATTTTAGCGGCATGTTATTGCTATTATTGAAATGTTATTATGGCAACCAGTAGTAGAAACATTTGCAATATCACACAAATAGGCCACTGGGGGGCGCTGTTCATGGTTTTACACTAAACACCAGCATACATCATGTACAATCAGGTTTAAAGTAAATCTTCTGCTGATTCTTTGACTTAAATGTATCTGATGGACCATTCAGCCCTCCCGAAATTTATATGACTGTGAATAATATGCAAACTCCACTAAAATAAACCAACACTGGTGCCACGTTGGTGCTAAAATTTGAAATCCGTACATAATGCTTGTACATAGCTTCTACCTGCCAATCAGTTGGAGCGAGGCGGAGCTTAATGTATTCACACTGAGTTAAATTGGCAATGTGTTGTGGTGCCACATTTGATAAAAGTCATCTACAAACAGCTCAGAAATGTGTAGACGATTTTAGGTTCTTCTAGCCTGAAATGCACACTGTGACTGTTTCTACATCATCTGCCTGCATCAAGGTGGCAGATCTTCCCTGGCGTTCCCTGCTCTGATGCTTCAACTAAAAAATCTGTTGGCGTCAGGTCCGATGTCCGAACAGTTCACCAAGAAACCCAACTTAAGCACACAGGCAGAACCAGACCATCAACACACCCTTTACTGAATATTCATATAGCTTTTATGGATTTGAACTGAGCTCTACCTAAAATGTTAGTCTACCGATCAGAAGGTCTTGGCTTCAAATCCCAGCAGCACCAAACTGCCCATGCTGAGGCAGCTTTAAGAAATGAGAAACGAGTTAAAAGCTGCTCTGGATAATGGCATCTGCCTAATGGTTTTGTTTTTACTCACTCTGCCATGCCCTGCTCCATGTTCAGATCTATTCCTCCGTCCAGTAACGTGCCGTTCTCAGCGAATGCTGGTTTCGCCATCGTTGCCATGGACCTGTAGCTGCCAACATACACCACCAGTGCGAACAACAAGGGGATCTGGAATAAAAACACATTAGCACAATCAATGCCATGCCCAAACTCTGGATCAGGGCTCAGTATTGGGTACTGAAATCTGAAGATGTCTGAAGAATCAGAAACAAATAAAGTACATGGATTGTCATGGAAACTCCTACGGTGTTCTTACTAGCCACTTCTACTAGACTTCTTGAAGCCAAAGCGGTGTGCACTCACCCATGTCCAAAAGGAGAGGTCATAGAAAATTAGATTTGCCGCTATGTACACGGTCTGAAAGTAGGAAAGAAACGAAGTGAGTGAGAAGAAAATAATCTGAGGATCAGATATTGGGGTGGAAAGCATGGCACAGGGGTCTTACATTAGCTCCTATAATGACTCTGGTGTAGAATTTCAGTGTCGCCTTGTTCTCCTCATGGATTTGCTTCTTGCCTTTGGTTCCAACCTTTCCTTTGGGCTGTAGAGGAAAAATAAACACACAGAAGTAAATAACCGGAGGCAACTATGAGGTCTGTTTAAATGTACTAGAGGAAACAAAAGTTTGATCCAGTTTAATTATATAGCACTTTTAACAACAGACACTGTGACAAAGCGGTTTTACTGAAATCTAGATCTAAAGTTTTACATTTGAACAAATCAGAGGTGACAAGAAGAGGAACAAAGGGAAGAAAGGGCTATTTTCAGCACTCCTCTGTTCCCAGGGCACACTGTGTTAGTTCTCATGTTAAAGGACCAAGCCATCATTAGAAAGCCTTCATCCTGCTGTTTAAAGGAAGCAGTAAAAGTGGACATCTTTGGGCTGTTTAAGTATCTGGAGCATCAGTATTCATGGGTCTCAAAACAGCCAAAAGGTAAGACCTTTCTTCAGAAACATCCGAGTCTCATGGTGTTTTGAGGAATGAAGACTATTCCATGTGAGAAATTAAAAATGTCTTACAAAGACGTGGAATACTTCCTTTACTGAACAGCACAAACCTCTGCGAATAACTGTTCAGGAGGGTAAACACATCAGAGCCTCCAGTTTGAGAAACAGATGCCTCACTTCTCCTGTAACCAGCTGCTTTATTAAATACTACCTACAAAATTCCAGTCTCATCTTCAGCTGTGAAGAGGCGACTCTTGGGTACAGAGTTCCATAGAAAAAGCTGTTATCTGTGACTGGACAATACATAGAAAATGTTCACAGACACTGGACAGAGGATGATTGAGGGGGGCAGGGAGTGCTGTGGACAGCCATCTTAAAGGTTTGAGGTGTTTGGATCATAGAAAAGAACTAATGAGTCGATGAAGGAGGAGAAGAATGACACTCCATTTCACAAGGTCATGCCTCAACTGGATCCTACAAGAGAACAATGCCCTAAACTACTGCTCCAAATTACCCACAACCTACTTAGGGAAGAAGCAGTCAGTCAGCTTCTTAGCCAGCGCTGTCACTCAACCCTAACATGCTGATGTGACAGCAGCCTGACCGGATGGTACAAAGCTAATCCCACATGTGGGAGGAGCTACAGGAAGCATGGAGTGACATGTCTGCCGATTATCTCAACAAACTAAAATGTCAAATGATTTACAAGTCCTTATTTGAATCTTATCAACATCTCAACTATACTTTTCATTCATTTTATAGACTAATTTATTACTAAAGATTTAATTCTTCTTCTTTCGGCTTTTCCCTTCAGGGGTCTCCACAGTGAATCACTACTCTCCACCTATCTTCTGCATCCTCAACACTTACACCCACTAGCTTCATATCCTCATTTATTCCATCCATATACCTCCTCTTTGGCCTTCCTCTTTGCCTCCTGCCTGGCAGCTCCATGTCCAACATTCTCCTACCAATATACTCACTCTCCCTCCTCTGAACATGTCCAAACCATCTTAATCTGGCCTCCCTAACTTTGTCCCCCAAACGTCCAACATGAGCTGTCCCTCTGATGTACTCGTTCCTAATCCTGTCCAACCGTGTCACTCCCAAAGAGAACCTCAACATCTTCAGCTCTGCTACCTCTAGCTCTGACTCCTGTCTCTTCCTCAGTGGCACTGCCTCTAAACCATACATCATGGCCGGTCTCACCACTGTCTTGTACACCTTCCCCTTGATTCTCGCTGAAATTTTTCTATCACACAGAACTCCCGACAGCTTTCTCCACACATTCCAACCTGCCTGCACTCGCTTCTTTACCTCTTTCCCACACTCTCCATTACTCTGGACTGTTGACCCCAAGTACTAAATTAATAAATTACATAAATTTCGAACAGTAGTGTACACAAACTTGTATGGCCAAAAGTATGTGCACCCCTGACCATCACACCCAGTTGAACATCCCTTTCCAGATTTAGTCCATCCTACACTGTTAGATTAAGCTTCTCTTCTGGAAGGCTTTACACTGGATGTTGGATTGTGGCTTGTGTTCATTCAGCTAAAAGAGCATTAGTGAGATCAGACACTGATGATGGGATGGAAAGGAGACTCCAGTTCATCCCAAAGGTGTTGAGTGGGGTTGAGTCAGAGTCAGAGCTCTGTGCAGGACACTCCAGTCCTTCCACTTTCTCCAGCCTTCATCGCCACACCATGTCTTCATGGAGCACAGGGACACTCTCATGCTGGAACAGGGTTTGGGAAACTGAAATGCTACAGCACACAGAAGCATCCGATACAATCGTGTGCTTCCGAATTAGTGTTAAGAGTTTGGGGATATGGGTGTGATGATCAGGAGTGCACATCATAGGGAACCCCTCCACACACACCCCACCCCACCCCCCTCGCGCACGCATACGTGTAAATCAGAGCAGCCAGTTGACCCACCGGCATGTCTCAGGTATGAAGAGAGTAAGAAAACCGACACGGACAAGTCAAAAACAGTAGAGAATAAAAGTCAGTAGATCTGCGTCTGAATAAACTCACAGTGACTACTACTTCTGATGTTTAAGCGGTGCTGGTCTAGCCGCTACACACAGGCAATTAAAGACGTATATACCTACCGCCATTTCATTCACTCCGTCGTTCCAGGGCTGCGGTTATTTCCGTGGTAGAATATCCGTTGCTTTTGTGCATTTACGACCTTATTTTAAAATGAATATTTTACGACCTCAACGAGATCATGTAATGAAGTAGTTCATGCAAAAAATTACACATCAGCGAAAACAAAAAACACGCTGTTCCGGCGCGTGGAATCTACGTGAGCATAGCTGTACCGCGGTTAGTTGACGCTGTGAAAAGTTGACGTGTTCGTTTCGAAATCGCATGCGCGAAGGTTGACGCATGCGCGAAGGTTGACGCATGCGCGACAATACAGCACGCCATCTCCGCACAACTTGGCATATAATGTTGATACTCTGGAAATATACATTGAGACGATTTTTATACGTACGAAAGACGAGATACAAGGGGAAAAAGTCGATGGAAAAAGTCACAATATTTGGCGAATAAAGTATAGCCTATTGCAAAAAATAAAAAGGCAAAATATTTTGAGAAATATATCAAATATGATATTGTGGGGGGAATCGCAATATTTTATAATTTATTAATAGATCGTTAATGATGTTATCTATGGAATGGTTATAATGGTTTTAAACACAGTTGTGGATTTCTAAGTGGATTTACAGAGCAAGTCAGAGTGTTGAGTCATTAGTACCTTTCAGAAGCAAAACAACACCTTCAAGGATATGCGCACACAGAGAGAGAGAGAGAGAGACCTTGTGCATCACCCTCTAGGATCAATTGTGTAAAGATCTGAACTGAAAGCAGAAATAAACAAGCCCAGTAACATACAGTAACTTTTGAAAACATCACATTAAGCCCTAAAAGAAATGGTGTAGTTAATGATAAACAAATTCATCGCGCATATTGCGCATGCGCAGCGCAAATCGGGTATGCGATTTGGGTAGGATAAGGGGTGGATTGGGTAACCACCAAAGGGATCTCCTAGTCGTTCATTTCACTTGTTACGAAAAAGGAAGTAGCGAGTCACGGGAGCGCTGTGGTGTGTCCGAGCTGAAGCCTGCGCCGGAGCGCCGTGTCCTGCTCCGCCATGGTCTTCGAGTCTTTGGTCAGCGATGTTCTGAACAGGTTTCTCGGCGACTATGTGGAAAACCTGGACAAATCGCAGCTGAAGATCGGCATTTGGGGAGGTGAGTGTAGGATGTTCTTGCACTCAGCTGGCTACAAGATATCCTCTGGTCAGGTGATGAGAATAAAGTCACTGCGTGGGAGATCCTTCTGAATGGACTGGGTACTGTTTCAGCGGTGTGTGTGTGTGTGTGTTACCCTACACTTGGGCTTTAATAGGGCATCCATGAAACGATCAACTGTCAGTGTGTGTCTGTTAGTGTGTGTCTATCAGTGTGTCTATCAGTGTGTGTGATTATCAGTGTGTGTCTATCAGTGTGTGTCTATCAGTGTGTGTCTATCAGTGTGTGATTATCAGTGTGTGATTATCAGTGTGTGTCTATCAGTGTGTGTCTATCAGTGTGTGATTATCAGTGTGTGTCTAATAGAGCGTGACTATCTGTGTGTATATTAGTGTAACTGTCAGTGTGTGTCTGTTAGTGTGTGATTGTTAGTGTGTGATTATCAGTGTGTGATTATCAGTGTGTGTCTATCAGTGTGTGTCTATCAGTGTGTGTCTATCAGTGTGTGATTATCAGTGTGTGTCTAATAGAGCGTGACTATCTATGTGTATATTAGTGTAACTGTCAGTGTGTGTATATTAGTGTGACTGTCAGTGTGTGTATATTAGTGTAACTGTCAGTGTGTGTATATTAGTGTGACTGTCAGTGTGTGTATATTAGTGTGACTGTCAGTGTGTGTATATATTAGTGTGACTGTCAGTGTGTGTATATTAGTGTGACTGTCAGTGTGTGTATATTAGTGTGACTGTCAGTGTGTGTATATTAGTGTGACTGTCAGTGTGTGTATATTAGTGTGACTGTCAGTGTGTGTATATTAGTGTGACTGTCAGTGTGTGTATATTAGTGTGACTGTCAGTGTGTGTATATTAGTGTGACTGTCAGTGTGTGTGTATATTAGTGTGACTGTCAGTGTGTGTATATATTAGTGTGACTGTCAGTGTGTGTGTATATTAGTGTGACTGTCAGTGTGTGTGTATATTAGTGTGACTGTCAGTGTGTGTGTGTGTATATTAGTGTGACTGTCAGTGTGTGTGTATATTAGTGTAACTGTCAGTGTGTGTATATTAGTGTGACTGTCAGTGTGTGTATATTAGTGTGACTGTCAGTGTGTGTGTATATTAGTGTGACTGTCAGTGTGTGTATATATTAGTGTGACTGTCAGTGTGTGTGTATATTAGTGTGACTGTCAGTGTGTGTGTATATTAGTGTGACTGTCAGTGTGTGTATATTAGTGTGACTGTCAGTGTGTGTATATTAGTGTGACTGTCAGTGTGTGTGTATATTAGTGTGACTGTCAGTGTGTGTGTATATTAGTGTGACTGTCAGTGTGTGTATATATTAGTGTGACTGTCAGTGTGTGTGTATATTAGTGTGACTGTCAGTGTGTGTATATTAGTGTGACTGTCAGTGTGTGTGTATATTAGTGTGACTGTCAGTGTGTGTATATATTAGTGTGACTATCAGTGTGTGTGTATATTAGTGTGACTGTCAGTGTGTGTATATATTAGTGTGACTATCAGTGTGTGTGTATATTAGTGTGACTGTCAGTGTGTGTATATATTAGTGTGACTGTCAGTGTGTGTATATATTAGTGTGACTGTCAGTGTGTGTATATTAGTGTGACTATCAGTGTGTGTGTATATTAGTGTAACTGTCAGTGTGTGTATATTAGTGTGACTGTCAGTGTGTGTATATTAGTGTGACTGTCAGTGTGTGTGTATATTAGTGTGACTGTCAGTGTGTGTATATATTAGTGTGACTGTCAGTGTGTGTGTATATTAGTGTGACTGTCAGTGTGTGTGTATATTAGTGTGACTGTCAGTGTGTGTATATTAGTGTGACTGTCAGTGTGTGTGTATATTAGTGTGACTGTCAGTGTGTGTGTATATTAGTGTGACTGTCAGTGTGTGTATATATTAGTGTGACTGTCAGTGTGTGTGTATATTAGTGTGACTGTCAGTGTGTGTATATATTAGTGTGACTGTCAGTGTGTGTGTATATTAGTGTGACTGTCAGTGTGTGTATATTAGTGTGACTGTCAGTGTGTGTGTATATTAGTGTGACTGTCAGTGTGTGTGTATATTAGTGTGACTGTCAGTGTGTGTATATATTAGTGTGACTGTCAGTGTGTGTATATATTAGTGTGACTATCAGTGTGTGTGTATATTAGTGTGACTGTCAGTGTGTGTATATATTAGTGTGACTGTCAGTGTGTGTATATATTAGTGTGACTGTCAGTGTGTGTATATTAGTGTGACTATCAGTGTGTGTGTATATTAGTGTGACTGTCAGTGTGTGTATATATTAGTGTGACTGTCAGTGTGTGTATATATTAGTGTGACTGTCAGTGTGTGTATATATTAGTGTGACTGTCAGTGTGTGTATATATTAGTGTGACTGTCAGTGTGTGTATATATTAGTGTGACTGTCAGTGTGTGTATATATTAGTGTGACTGTCAGTGTGTGTATATATTAGTGTAACTGTCAGTGTGTGTATATTAGTGTGACTGTCAGTGTGTGTATATATTAGTGTGACTGTCAGTGTGTGTATATTAGTGTGACTGTCAGTGTGTGTGTATATTAGTGTGACTGTCAGTGTGTGTGTATATTAGTGTGACTGTCAGTGTGTGTGTATATTAGTGTGACTGTCAGTGTGTGTATATTAGTGTGACTGTCAGTGTGTGTATATTAGTGTGACTGTCAGTGTGTGTGTATATTAGTGTGACTGTCAGTGTGTGTGTATATTAGTGTGACTGTCAGTGTGTGTATATATTAGTGTGACTGTCAGTGTGTGTATATATTAGTGTGACTGTCAGTGTGTGTATATATTAGTGTGACTGTCAGTGTGTGTGTATATTAGTGTGACTGTCAGTGTGTGTATATATTAGTGTGACTGTCAGTGTGTGTGTATATTAGTGTGACTGTCAGTGTGTGTGTATATTAGTGTGACTGTCAGTGTGTGTATATATTAGTGTGACTGTCAGTGTGTGTATATTAGTGTGACTGTCAGTGTGTGTGTATATTAGTGTGACTGTCAGTGTGTGTATATATTAGTGTGACTGTCAGTGTGTGTATATATTAGTGTGACTGTCAGTGTGTGTATATATTAGTGTGACTGTCAGTGTGTGTGTATATTAGTGTGACTGTCAGTGTGTGTATATATTAGTGTGACTGTCAGTGTGTGTGTATA
The DNA here is from genome assembly GCF_019097595.1 of Hemibagrus wyckioides. Taxonomy (NCBI): domain Eukaryota; kingdom Metazoa; phylum Chordata; class Actinopteri; order Siluriformes; family Bagridae; genus Hemibagrus; species Hemibagrus wyckioides. Next base: position 22,247,093 of record NC_080719.1, read on the forward strand.
TTAGTGTGACTGTCAGTGTGTGTGTATATTAGTGTGACTGTCAGTGTGTGTATATATTAGTGTGACTGTCAGTGTGTGTATATATTAGTGTGACTGTCAGTGTGTGTATATATTAGTGTGACTGTCAGTGTGTGTGTATATTAGTGTGACTGTCAGTGTGTGTGTATATTAGTGTGACTGTCAGTGTGTGTATATTAGTGTGACTGTCAATGTGTGTATACAGTGAGGGAAAAAATTATTTGATCCCCTGCTGATTTTGTACGTTAGCCCACTGACAAAGAAATGATCAGTCTGTAATTTTAATGGTAGGTGTATTTGAACAGTGAGAGACAGAATAACAACAAAAAAATCCAGAAAAACGCATTTCAGAAAAGTTATACATTGATTTGCATTTTAATGAGTGAAATACGTATTTGACCCCTTTGCAAAACATGACTTAGTACTTGGTGGCAAAGCCCTTGTTGGCAATCACAGACATTTCTTGTAGTTGGGCACCAGGTTTGCATACATCTTGCATCTCAAGGAATTTTGGCCCACTCCTCTTTGCATCCACGACCCATTTTCAATGCCCTGTCTGAGGGAAGGAGGTTCTCACTCAAGATTTGACGGTACATGGCTCCGTCCATCGTCCCTTTGATGCGGTGCAGTTGTCCTGTCCCCTTAGCAGAAAAACACCCCCAAAGCATAATGTTTCCACCTCCATGTTTGATGGTGGGGATGGTCTTCTTGGAGTCATAGGCAGCATTCCTCCTCCTCCAAACACGGCGAGTTGAGTTGATGCCAAAGAGCTGGATTTTGGTCTCATTTGACCACATGACCTCTGAATCATTCAGATGTTCACTGGCAAACTTCAGATGAGCCTGTACATGTGCTTTCTTTAGCAGGACCTTGCAGGCGCTACTGGATTTCAGTCTTTCACGGCGTAGTGTGTTACCAATTATTTTCTTGGTGACTATGGTCCCAGCTGCCTTGAGATCATTGACAAAATCCTCCAGTGTAATTCTGGGCTGATTCCTCGCCGTTCTCATGATCATTGAAACTCCATGAGGTGAGATCTTGCATGGAGCCCCAGACCGAGGAAGATTGACAGTCCTTTTGTGTTTCTTCCATTTGGGAATAATCGCACCAACTGTTGTCACCTTCTCACCAAGCTGCTTGCCGATGGTCTTGTAGCTCATTCCAGCCTTGTGTAGGTCTACAATATTGTTCCTGACATCCATGGACAGCTCTTTGGTCTTGGCCATGATGGAGAGTTTGGAATCTGATTGATTGCTTCCTTCTGTGGACAGGTGTCTTTCATACAGTTAATGAGCTGAGATTAAGAGCACTCCCCGAGAGTGCTCCTACTGTAATTTCAGCTCCTTACCTGTATAAAAGACACCTGGGAGCCAGAAATCTTTCTGATTGATAGGGGATCAAATACTTATTTCACTCATTAAAATGCAAATCAATGTATAACTTTTCTGAAATGTGTTTTTCTGGATTTTTTTTGTTATTCTGCCTCTCATTGTTCAAATGCACCTACCATTAAAATTATAGACTGATAATTTCTTTGTCAGTGGGCAAACGTACAAAATCAGCAGGGGATCAAATAATTTTTTCCCTCACTGTATTAGTGTGACTGTCAGTGTGTGTGTATATTAGTGTGACTGTCAGTGTGTGTGTATATTAGTGTGACTGTCAGTGTGTGTATATATTAGTGTGACTGTCAGTGTGTGTATATTAGTGTAACTGTCAGTGTGTGTATATTAGTGTGACTGTCAGTGTGTGTATATTAGTGTGACTGTCAGTGTGTGTATATTAGTGTGACTGTCAGTGTGTGTATATTAGTGTGACTGTCAGTGTGTGTGTATATTAGTGTGACTGTCAGTGTGTGTATATTAGTGTGACTGTCAGTGTGTGTGTATTAGTGTGACTGTCAGTGTGTGTATATTAGTGTAACTGTCAGTGTGTGTATATTAGTGTGACTGTCAGTGTGTGTATATTAGTGTAACTGTCAGTGTGTGTGTATATTAGTGTGACTGTCAGTGTGTATATATTAGTGTGACTGTCAGTGTGTGTATATTAGTGTAACTGTCAGTGTGTGTATATTAGTGTGACTGTCAGTGTGTGTATATTAGTGTGACTGTCAGTGTGTGTATATTAGTGTGACTGTCAGTGTGTGTGTATATTAGTGTGACTGTCAGTGTGTGTATATTAGTGTGACTGTCAGTGTGTGTATATTAGTGTGAGTGTCAGTGTGTGTATATTAGTGTGACTGTCAGTGTGTGTATATTAGTGTGACTGTCAGTGTGTGTGTATATTAGTGTGACTGTCAGTGTGTGTATATTAGTGTGACTGTCAGTGTGTGTATATTAGTGTGAGTGTCAGTGTGTGTATATTAGTGTGACTGTCAGTGTGTGTGTATATTAGTGTGACTGTCAGTGTGTGTATATTAGTGTGACTGTCAGTGTGTGTATATTAGTGTGAGTGTCAGTGTGTGTATATTAGTGTGACTGTCAGTGTGTGTATATTAGTGTGACTGTCAGTGTGTGTGTATATTAGTGTGACTGTCAGTGTGTGTATATTAGTGTGACTGTCAGTGTGTATATATTAGTGTGACTGTCAGTGTGTGTATTAGTGTGACTGTCAGTGTGTGTGTATATTAGTGTGACTGTCAGTGTGTGTATATTAGTGTGACTGTCAGTGTGTGTGTATATTAGTGTGACTGTCAGTGTGTATATATTAGTGTGACTGTCAGTGTGTGTATTAGTGTGACTGTCAGTGTGTGTGTATATTAGTGTGACTGTCAGTGTGTGTGTATATTAGTGTGACTGTCAGTGTGTGTATATTGGTGTGACTGTCAGTGTGTGTATTACTGTGACTGTCAGTGTGTGTGTATTAGTGTGACTGTCAGTGTGTGTGTATTAGTGTGACTGTCAGTGTGTGTATATTAGTGTGACTGTCAGTGTGTGTATATTAGTGTGACTGTCAGTGTGTGTATATTAGTGTGACTGTCAGTGTGTGTGTATTAGTGTGACTGTCAGTGTGTGTGTATTAGTGTGACTGTCAGTGTGTGTATATTAGTGTGACTGTCAGTGTGTATATATTAGTGTGACTGTCAGTGTGTGTGTATTAGTGTGACTGTCAGTGTGTGTATATTGGTGTGACTGTCAGTGTATGTGTATTAGTGTGACTGTCAGTGTGTGTATATTAGTGTGACTGTCAGTGTGTGTATATTAGTGTGACTGTCAGTGTGTGTATATTAGTGTGACTGTCAGTGTGTATATATTAGTGTGACTGTCAGTGTGTGTGTATTAGTATGACTGTCAGTGTGTGTGTATATTAGTGTGACTGTCAGTGTGTGTATATTAGTGTGACTGTCAGTGTGTGTATATTAGTGTGACTGTCAGTGTGTATATATTAGTGTGACTGTCAGTGTGTGTGTATTAGTGTGACTGTCAGTGTGTGTGTATTAGTGTGACTGTCAGTGTGTGTGTATTAGTGTGACTGTCAGTGTGTGTGTATTAGTGTGACTGTCAGTGTGTGTATATTAGTGTGACTGTCAGTGTGTGTGTATATTAGTGTGACTGTCAGTGTGTATATATTAGTGTGACTGTCAGTGTGTGTATTAGTGTGACTGTCAGTGTGTGTGTATATTAGTGTGACTGTCAGTGTGTGTGTATATTAGTGTGACTGTCAGTGTGTGTATATTGGTGTGACTGTCAGTGTGTGTATTACTGTGACTGTCAGTGTGTGTGTATTAGTGTGACTGTCAGTGTGTGTGTATTAGTGTGACTGTCAGTGTGTGTATATTAGTGTGACTGTCAGTGTGTGTATATTAGTGTGACTGTCAGTGTGTGTATATTAGTGTGACTGTCAGTGTGTGTGTATTAGTGTGACTGTCAGTGTGTGTGTATTAGTGTGACTGTCAGTGTGTGTATATTAGTGTGACTGTCAGTGTGTATATATTAGTGTGACTGTCAGTGTGTGTGTATTAGTGTGACTGTCAGTGTGTGTATATTGGTGTGACTGTCAGTGTATGTGTATTAGTGTGACTGTCAGTGTGTGTATATTAGTGTGACTGTCAGTGTGTGTATATTAGTGTGACTGTCAGTGTGTGTATATTAGTGTGACTGTCAGTGTGTGTATATTAGTGTGACTGTCAGTGTGTGTGTATTAGTGTGACTGTCAGTGTGTGTGTATATTAGTGTGACTGTCAGTGTGTGTGTATATTAGTGTGACTGTCAGTGTGTGTATATTAGTGTGACTGTCAGTGTGTGTATTAGTGTGACTGTCAGTGTGTGTGTATTAGTGTGACTGTCAGTGTGTGTATTAGTGTGACTGTCAGTGTGTGTATTAGTGTGACTGTCAGTGTGTGTGTATTAGTGTGACTGTCAGTGTGTGTGTATTAGTGTGACTGTCAGTGTGTGTGTATATTAGTGTGACTGTCAGTGTGTGTGTATTAGTGTGACTATCAGTGTGTGTATTTTAGTGTGACTGTCTGTGTATATATTAGTGTGACTGTCAGTGTGTGTATATTGGTGTAACTGTCAGTGTGTGTGTATTAGTGTGACTGTCAGTGTGTGTGTATTAGTGTGACTGTCAGTGTGTGTGTATTAGTGTGACTGTCAGTGTGTGTGTATATTAGTGTGACTGTCAGTGTGTGTATTAGTGTGACTGTCATTGTGTGTATTAGTGTGACTGTCATTGTGTGTAATAGTGTGACTGTCAGTGTGTGTGTATTAGTGTGACTGTCAGTGTGTGTATATTGGTGTAACTGTCAGTGTGTGTATATTGGTGTAACTGTCAGTGTGTATATATTAGTGTGACTGTCAGTGTGTGTGTATTAGTGTGACTGTCAGTGTGTGTATTAGTGTGACTGTCAGTGTGTGTGTATTAGTGTAACTGTCAGTGTGTGTATATTGGTGTAACTGTCAGTGTGTATATATTAGTGTGACTGTCAGTGTGTGTGTATTAGTGTAACTGTCAGTGTGTGTATATTGGTGTAACTGTCAGTGTGTATATATTAGTGTGACTGTCAGTGTGTGTATATTGGTGTAACTGTCAGTGTGTGTATATTGGTGTAACTGTCAGTGTGTGTATATTGGTGTAACTGTCAGTGTGTGTATTAGTGTAACTGTCAGTGACAGAAACCTGATGCTGGTGCAGGTTTTCATTCCAATCAAGCCAAAGCCACACCTGAGTCTACAGGTTTAATCAGTTGATGTTGACTTACAGTAGACTGGCTTTCAGTCAGGCCTGACTTTTGTTTGGTTGGAATGAAAACTTGCGCGCAAGCAAAGTGTCCTGCATGTATTCCACCCTACTTTTACTGAGCTACATTCCTGTGTTGTGTGAAGCAGAAGCTGAAATATGTGAGGATACATTTCCATAGATTTAGTCCTTTCTACTGTATTAATAATATTTAAGATGTTGAAAGAAGTCATGCCCACATTTCATGTATTCTTGTAACATAATCATTGATACTTAAAAATAATACATTACTAACTCCAAACAGAACAGACAGCAGAGTCATGGTATGAGTACAGGTTTGACTAAGGAATTACATCACATCAGCAGACGTTATAAATATCCCCTGGTTGGATGAAGGTCTTTCAGTTTCTCTTTAAACCTCTCACCGGCTGACTTTAGCTGCAGGACCTATTTGCCCATTATAGTATGGGGAAAAATCCCCAACCAAGACCTTTGTGGATCTCCATGATCTGGTTTCTCCATGAGAGCTATTTCCAAACAACTGATGAGCATTCGGTACAAACACTTGTAGATATATAAGTAATATAAGAAGATTGGGAACACATGGACACTGCACTCTTCAGGATGGAGGTTTAGAACTTCAGAAAGTAGATATCATCGTGATGAAGGATGATTATGTAGAAATACTGAAGCAACACTTCAGTACATCCTCCGGAAAGATACAACCTGATAATGATCTTAACCAAACCTCAAAACTGCAACCAAATGCCTTAAAAACAGCAGAGTCAGATCTCTCAAAAGAATATCTGTGGACTGAAGTAGAAAAACATGAAGACCCATGAAGACCCAGTGGCACATAAACCAGTTCATTCAGTTAAGAATGAGCAAAAAAATCCACTGGATAAACTATTATGAGAAGCTTGTGGATGACCCAAAGATTTGGATTTAAATCAAGGAGGCCATACTGACCAGTGCTAGCAAATATTACCAGAGTGCAGAGGTGGACAGTAAAGAAGTACATTTACTTGAGTACTGTACTTAAGTACACTTTTTGAGTATCTGTACTTTACTTGAGTATTATTTTTTCTGGATACTTTTTACTTTAACTTCACTACATTTGAAAGACAAATACTCTACTTTTTACTCCACTACATTTCTGTCAAGGTCATCGAGTAGAAAGTAGTTACATTAATCATAGGATGATTTTTTTCACTCTTGTAGCGTCACGTGTTGTAAAGTTCAGTGGTTTTCCATAATTTTTTTAACTCAATTGATCAATTTCTGACAAAATGGACGAAGATATGCTGTATATTATACACCACCAACACATTGGTAATGATGTTAGTTAACACACAAAAACGTATACTGTGTCCAAATTCTCATACTATGTGTCCTAAATAGTATTCAAAAATAGAATTAGTATGCCCCAAATCGCAGTATACTGAAAAGAGTATTCCAAAAATTCCTGGATGGTCTACTACTTCCGGTAGAAATTCAAAGTGCAGAACAATGCACACTGTAACGGGTAATATTGCCCACAACGCATTGCACACAGGAGGGAGGAGCCTGGACAATGGTGTAAATGCATATTAAAACGGTGTAAATGAATTGTGGAAATGTATATAACTCTTTGTTAAAGCAGTGTTGCTGTTGGGTGGTTGTACAGCTACAGTTGTGTAGCTGGGTTTTAAAGCAGGTTAGATTTTTTTTTCTGACCAGTCTTCATTTACAGACCATTTGATTGAAATGTTCATGAGTGGATACACACAGATGTGTACAGGTACGTCTCAAAATTTAGAATATAATGAAAAAGGTCAATATTTTTTGTCACTCAGTTCAGAAAGTGAAACCCATATATTATATAGATTCATTACACATAGAGTGAAATATTTCAAGCCTTTATTTCTTGAAATTGTGATGATTATGGCGTACAGATAAGGAAAACCCAAAATTCTGTGTCTCAGAGAATTAGAATATTGTGAAAAGTTAAATATTGGACAGTCGTGGTGTCACACCCTAATCAGCTAATTACCTCAAAACACCTGCAAAGGTTTAATGAGCTTTTAAATGGTCTCTCAGTCTGGGTCAGTAGGCTACACATGGGGAAGACTGCTGACTTGACAGTTGTCCAGAAGACAGTCATTGACACCCTCCACAAGGAGGGTAAGCCACAAAAGGTCATTGCTAAAGAAGCTGGTTGTTCACAGAGTGCTGTATCCAAGCATATTCGTAGAAAGTTGAGTGGAAGGAAAAAGTGTGGTAGGAGAAGGTGCACCAGCAAAAGGGATAACCACAGCCTTGAGAGGACTGTCAGGCAAAATCCATTCAAGAATTTGGGGGAGCTTCAGACGAATCCTAGACATGGCCTACAAATGTCGCATTCCTCGTGTCAAGCCACTCCTGAACCAGAGACAATGTCAGAAGCATCTTACCTGGGCTATGGATAAAAAGAACTGGACTGTTGCTCAGTGGTCCAAAGTCCTCTTTTCAGATGAAAGTAAGTTTTGCATTTCATTTGGAAATCAAGGTCCCAGAGTCTGGAGTAAGAGTGGAGAGGCACAGAATCCATGTTGCCTGAAGTCCAGTGTGAAGTGTCCACAGTCAGTGATTTGGGCTGCCATGTCATCTGCTGTCATCTGCTGCCATGTCATCTGCTGGTCCACTGTGTTTTCTGAAGACCACAGTCAACGCATCCATCTACCAGGAAATCTTAGAGCACTTCATGCTTCCTTCTGCTGACAAGCTTCATGGAGATGCTGATTTCATTTTCAAGCAGGACTTGGCACCTGCCCACACTGCTAAAGGTACCATAAGCTGGTTCAATGACCATGGTGTTACTGTGCTTGATTGGCCAGCAAACTCGCCTGACCTGAACCCCATAGAGAGTCTATGGGGTATTGTCAAGAGGAAGATACCAGACACCAGACCCAACAAAGCAGATGACCTGAAGGCTGCTATCAAAGCAACCCGGGCTTCCATTACACCTGAGCAGTGCCACAGGCTGATTGCCTCCATGCCACGCCGCATTGATGCAAAAGGAGCCCCAACCAAGTATTGAGTGCATAGAAACGAACATACGTTTCAGAAGTCTGACATTTCTCTTTGAAATATCCTTTTTTATTGATCTTATGTAATATTCTAATTTTCTGAGACACAGAATTTTGGGTTTTCCTTATCTGTAAGCCATAATCATCACAATTTCAAGAAATAAGGTTGCTAGTAAGTATTGCATACAACAATGCAAGAATAATAAAACAATGCGTTGACATTTACTTTTGATACTTAAGTACTTTTAAAAACAAGTACTTCTGTACTTTTACTTAAGTAAAAATCTGTCTTTACAACTTTTACTTGTAATGGAGTAATGTTTGACCAGTAGTATCTGTACTTTCACTCAAGTAAGGAAGTTGTGTACTTCGTCCACCTCTGCCAGAGTGTATGTAAACCCATGACCCACTCAAAATCTGATATGGGATACAAGCTCAAATAAATTAAATGTTCTTATTTAACGGTGATAAAAGTAGAAACCCTAGTACTCTTAACACAGTAATTGTGTGGAATTGTGTCTTTTTTTAAAAGCCCAGTGCACCTGCTCATTTATGCAGTTATCCAGTCAGCTGACCAGCATGCAGACCCTCCACAAAAACAGGACTTTTTTTTTTTTTTGCATATCCCTTTTGTATAAACTCTAGAGACTGGTGAGTGTGAAAATCCCTGGAGGTTTTCTTAAATATCTGGTACCAACAGCCATGTGATGGTTAAACTCACAGAAATCAGACTTCTTTCCCATTCTGATGTTTGGTGTGCACATTACCTGAAGCTCTTGACCTGAAGCTGCTTGATTTTAAGCGTTGTTCTGCTGCCGTGTGATTGGGTGACTGGATAATGGAATAAATGTGCAGGTGTTACTAACAAAGTGTATGGTGAGTATGTACATCAGTGAGGCCACTTTAATAGGAACATACCCTTTGAAAGTATTGGAACAGCAAACCCAATTCTTTTGTTATAAACTGAAGACATTTGGGGTCGAGATCAAAAGAATAATATGAGAATTTCAGAATTGCATCTTACTCTAAATATTCGGCATGCATTTATAGACACATTATCTGCCATACGCTGCCAAATTTGTACAGGACAGTGGTGAGACCGGCCATGCTCTATGAGACTGTGTCACTGAGGAAGAGACAGGAGTCAGAGCTGGAGGTAGCAGAGCTGAAGGTACTGAGGTTCTCTTTGGGAGTGACATGGTTGGACAGAATTAGGAACGAGTACATCTCAGGACAGCTCATGTTGGATGTTTGGGGGACAAAGTTAGGGAGGCCAGATTAAGATGGTTTGGACATGTCCAGAGGAGTGAGAGTGAGTATATTGGTAGGAGAATGTTGGACATGGAGCTGCCAGGCAGGAGGCAAAGAGGAAGGACAAAGAGGAAGTATATGGATGGAATAAATGAGGATATGAAGCTAGTAAGTGTTGAGGATGCAGAAGATAGGGATAGGTGGAGAGAGATGATTCACTGTGGCGAACCCTGGAAGGAGAGAGAGAGAGAGGGGAAGTGAAAGACAGAGCCACACCTATTAAAGTAAATAAAACTGTTTTCTCCCTTCAGTCTCTTCTTCAGGAGGTGTGCTGTTGGGTTGTAATGTACTCAGTTGGGTTCAGTTCTGCTGATAGACTTGTCCAGTCGGAAAGCTTCCACTTTCCCCCTGTTTGTTGAAGTCCTGTGTTGAGTTAGCAAAGTGTTTGGAACATTGTCTTGCTGCATGATGAAGTTCCTCCTGATTAGACTGGATATATTTCTCAGTAAATAATCGGACAGAACATTTTTGTAGACCTCTGAATTCATTCTGCTGCTACCATCATGAGCTTCAACAGTAAAGATTAGTGAGAATGTTTGAGGAGCAGCTATGCAAGCCCAAGACTGTTGGTGATATCATTGCTGATTGTTGTTTTGGGGATTTTCTTTACAGCTCTCATAATGCCATCAACTGCTGTTATTTTCCGTAACCAGCCTGTCGTGGTTGTTAGTACATCGCTGGGGTTTCTTTCCTTCAAACTGTTGCGTTGACTATATTCAGTGTTTGTGCAATGCCATGTTAATTGATTCCTCTTTTTTTCTCAGCTTAAAAATGGTTTACTTTTTTTCCCATAGAGACCTCTCTAGCCTTCATGTTGGTTTATTCTTTTTAACAACCAATACATTCTTCACAGGTGAAACCCAGGCCTCAAACTAAGAGCAGACATTCAGAGGTATTCACTGTTTAAACAATCGATTTAACAGGACACACTTAGGCAACTCCTGTCATGCACGTTACAATATTTTTGATCACTCAAAAAGAAATGGGTGGCTTGAAACAGAAGGTGTGGTTTTCTAAGCCATTTACCATATCAGGAAATGAAAGCTAAAATTCAGACCTCATATTCATTTTTTGATCTCAGTGGCAGGCTGTAAATAACCTTCCTTAATCATGTCTATAAATTTCTACACTTTAGACTCAGCAGGCATAAAGCCTTTGGCAACCTCGTCCACAAAACCTCTCTCAGTGGTGCCAGAAACCCTGAGTGTGTGAAAAATCCTGGACTTTCCTCCTGAGAAACATATGATGTTTATTACTCATAACTATTCCACATCCAGAAAAACAATAAGCACCTGGGGCCTTGTGCACAAAAACAACACACACAGATCAGACTTGTGTACACACACCTAGATGTTTCTGTTTCTGCTTTATAAACCACAGTCTTCTTGAAAAAAACAAATTGGTGAAATTCTGACTAGCCTATAGCTACACGAGAGCAGTCATTTGCTCTGATTACGTTTGGGAAAATTCTTCCCTCACAATGTAAGGAGCTCTGATGTGAGTGTATTTATTCTGAACCAATATGACTGCCATGCTGGAGGATTACTGGGAAAACCCCAATCCATCCAGGGGTCAGTAAGATCTGGACTGTATTGCATGTTGGTCTCTCCAAACCTGGAATAAGCACATGACCAGAGAATGGCTATTAGAAATAATAAAAAAGGGCTCATTAGCCAGTCATCATGCCAAGGAAATCTGTGTAGTGTCTAAAAACATGTTCCTGCTCTATTGTTTGGTTGGTATTCTTCTAAAAATACCAAAAATGCTACAGGGCCCAGATGATTCTCTATACTATTTATATGATAATGTAGCTTATAAATAGATGTGTGAATGCATAAAATGACTTGCAGCCTGGAACTGTAGAGTGCAAATAGTTAGAGCAATAAATATAAATACTGTACACAGAAACAAACTAGTTCACCAGTTTTAACAAATAAATGTTGTTCTTTCGGCTGCCCCCTGTTCAGGGTCGCCACAGCAGATCATTTGGTCCACATGAGTCAGCATGACACAGGTTTTACCCCGGATGCCCTTCCTGACGCAACCCTCGAATTTTATCAGGGCTTGGGACCAGCACTGAGAGTTAACTCTTCAGTGGCTGGGTTAGCTCCCCTGCCTAGGATAACATACATTACATTGTGAGAAGTCAAAACTAAGTCTCTTATCAGCTGTTGAGTATTTAGATTTAGTGGGAGGTGTGGCGTATATCAAATACTGTTGTCTGTTGTGGAAATCAGCCAAGCCTTTCCTGAACCTCCTGTTTCAAAAAGAAAGTATGTCAACATACATAATAAAATCACGACTTTAGGACCGTTTTATTTGGACTTTAATGACAGGCTCCTGAATGTGAGCTGTAGGAAACGTGTAACGGATTTATGTGATTACTAATCATTACTTTTCTTTATAGGTGATGTGGTTCTGGAAAACCTAAGAGTGAAGGAGAACACATTGGTATGCAAAATTCCAAATCTTCTATATTGATTTTAATGTAATTAACATACATCTATTGTATTCGTCCACTTTATTAAAATAGAAATGTTTGTAGCACTTTGGAGAGCATGAAACAAAGCTAAATCTGTTGGTAGTGCAATCCTTTCAGATTTTCACCACCCGGATATCCTTCTCATTTCTTGACACATGCAATGAAGTGTCATAGTATTAGCGATAAATAATTTCATGCTACATCACTTCTCTGTTTGGGTGTGTGTGCTTGCTGGATGGAACCATGTAAATCTTGAAACTAGCCTGTACGGATAGAGATTATAGTCAGAGTTGCATTTTTTATGTCCTCCAATGCTGTGAGACATTAGCTTGTTAGCTTATACGTTGGCTAAGATCATATAAGAGACTGTTCCTCTTCTCAACGTTGCTCATCCACAGACTCTACCAGTGAAGGGTAGGGGTTGCCAGTGGGATGCTTTATGGCCAAAATAATCACCCATCAGACAGCAATAAACAAGAGATAATTTGATCTTGATGATTATTTCACTCCACCATTACATTTCCACTAAACAAGGGGGTGACTTGGCAATAAATATTCTTGTTTAGAAAAAGGCTCCTGTCCTATTCTAGATCTGGGGGTACTGAATTGGTTCATAAAAGTCATTCCATTTTATATGTACTTTCATTTTCCCAGGTGCTTCTTGGGGTTTGTTTTCCAGAAGCAGGCATACCAGCTCAAAGTTGTGTATCTAACCACAAAAATGTCTTTGAAATGCATGCATGCTGTCTTCACAAATGTGATGATCAGAGCTGTCAGGATTTTCCCATATTTGGACAACAAACTCCAGTGTCCCAGCAGTACAGAGCATCTCCTTATGTACTATGTCTTCGCCTCAGGAGGCGTCTAACATCAAAGCAGGTCTCACAATTTATTGCCATATAGCTGGATTCAAGGTGGACGATGGCCAACTCCATGTCAGGTGACCAACACTACACTGCAAGATAGATGACCATTTCCAGGTTTCCTTGGGCTCTTTGGAACTCTGGGACCTTCTCATCCTGATCCATTCAGACAATGTAGTGACTTTCATAGACATCAATTATCAATACTCAGGAAAATACTGAAAAATACTTAGAGATAGAGGTAGTACAGAGGTAGAGCTGAGAAAATTCAATCAGGTAGAGGTGGGCTTCTTGCCGTTGCTGAATGATTCTTGCTAACAGAGCTGACTAGCCCTCAGGGACGAGACAGACCAGCCCGTGTGCGGTCTCCTGTTTTGATTTTGCCCATGGTAGACAACATTCAGCAAGCAAATCAGAGTTCTTCTCAAGGCCCTGGAATAGCTATCGTGACCCTGGCTCCCAGTGCTGATCAGCCTAGTGGTTTGAATGTCTTGCCACTTCCTGCTTAGGCAGACTTAGTGTTAAAGGTGAATGGAGAGCTGCAGTATGTTTAGATGCCTGTGTCACTTCTAGACTTTGGTGTAGCCAATGGGGTTTAGAGGATATCCGGGTATTAGACACCACCCAATTCATGTCACAGTCCTGTCTCCATTTAAGTTACTGCTCTCCAGGGTTGCATGCACTTGTTCTCACTTGTTCTCGTTTTGTAATTAGGTGCCTTCTGTATTAAGGGTAACTGACTGATAACATACTCTATATACTGTTTAACATGCTAAAAATATTGTTTTGTTTTGTTTTTTCAGAGTGAACTAGATGTACCGTTTAAAGTGAAGGCTGGGCAAATCGGTAACCAATCATTTTCATTTGGAACGTGTAGTGGATGTAAACATACACATTAACACCTGCTATGGTCTCCCATTGATAAATTTATGACCAAACGGTCAGCATTATTTGATGAATTGCATTACTTCATTAATTTTCCCTTTCCTTAATTTTCCTCATTAATGCTGTCAAAAGTGGAAAGATAATTTTCTCCTTTTTGGAAAACCATTCTAAAATATTTTATGTTATCCGACTCTGATAATTGCTAAGCGGTAAATATTATACCTTATTAGCGGTAAATATAATATACCTATTATAATATATAATATGGACGCTAATATTTAATCACTAATAAGCTTGGCAATGTTATAAGGTCTTTGTTTTGGATACCGCAACATGCAGTCTGCTAATTAGCTTAATCCATCCATCCATTGTCTATACCCTCTTTATTCATAATTAGGGTCACAGGGATCTGCTGAGGCTTATCCCAGCACACATTGGGCGAAAGGCAGGGGTACACCCTGGACAGGTCCAGTCCATCACAGGGCCACATATATAGACAGACAACCACACACCGGAGTACCCGGAGTAAACCCACACAGGCACGGGGAGAACGTGCAAACTCCACACAGAAATTCGAACCCCAGGCCTTCTTGCTGTGAGGCAACAGTGCTAACCACTAAGCTACCATGCTGCCCTAAACTTAATCTCACGCTGAAAATATGAGTGCAGTCTTAGATTTAATTCTAGTATATCTATTCTAAAACATAAAACGTTACCTCAACAAAGCCACATTTCACACAACATTATAAATTCTAATGCTTTCTATTTTACTTTGTAAGGTTCACTTGAGTGTTTCGGAACTCCCTTGATCCTCTGTTTCACTGCGGTGTAATAAATATGTGTTGACACAGAGGACAAATTCCATTAGTCACTGATTAACATGGGAAATGTGGAAAATCTAAAAAAATAAATAAATGCAAAAACAGATATAAAATGCACTGGTAGGGCATTCAATTAGAAGTTTCAATCAATAATCGGAGACAATAAGGAGAGGGCTTAGAGAGCCAGACATTAGAAGGTTGCAGACGTTGCAACCTACAATATAAGCATCTGGAGTTTGGAACTAGGTTCTAAGATCAGATGAGACAGTACTGTGGGTTGAGCCTGGACACTGGAGAGATTCTGGAGAGAAGCATCTAGAAGTCTTAAATTTACTCAGAGGTTGACAATGTTCTCTTTTGTTAAGCTAATTAAACACAAAGGCGTTTTTCATTACAAAAGTCAACATAGGTCTCATAAAGTGACGGCCCAGGCTGTATTCAGTTGAACATTTTTTTAATCAGAAGGTCTGTTAAAGCATGTTTTTGTAATGTCTTTTGAAACTAGCAGGTACATTATTGTTCATGTGTTCGATGATGATGTGTTCGAAGATGATCTTTAAATAGAGTAACGTTAGTCACTCAACTATATTTTTTTCTAGGCAAGCTAACACTAAAAATCCCCTGGAAGAATCTCTACAGCGAAGCTGTCGTTGCTACCTTGGATGGTCTCTATCTCCTCGTGGTTCCTGAAGCAAGTGAGTTGGGAAGCACTAAACCCAGCACAGCATCTGTTTGTTCTAGCGCAGCATTACAGGGTGAAGTGATGGTCTGTAGCACAGTGAAAATGCTAGAATTCAGTTATATGTTCACGTGTTTCGGCTGATATTATGTTATCAGTGTGATACATGTCGATAATAAGGCCTCACAGTGGTTGCCTGGAATCAAGACCTGTGGTTTTTATATCTCTTTAACAGTATAACAGCTGCCTTAACTGAAGAGCCCCTGGGGTATTTTCCATATCTGTAAAAAAAAAAAAAAAAGTGTAAAAGTGCGAGAGGAGGAATACACCAGTCCTGTAATTCTGGACTGTTATTTAACATTGTGGAGTAGCTTAATAGCACATTGTGTTCCTTGCATTATTGCATTATGGGTCTTTCTTTTTACAAAAAATGAGAATGTAGAATTTAAGTAGGACACAAATCAAGCCAAATCTTTACCCTTCCTGTGTTTTGAAGGCATAAAGTATGACGCAGCTAAAGAAGAGCGACATCTCCAGGAGACTAAACAGAGGGAGCTTCAGCGCATCGAGGAGGCCTTGCAGCTGGTAGCACGCCGAGGTAAAGACCTCATTTCTGGACACGTATACAGAAGTACTAAATGTTTCAAATCACCTCAATCGAATGGCACGAAGCTAACCCTGTTGTTAAATAATGCATTGGGTAGAAAACCATGATTAGTATTCCTCTGTGTTAATCTGTTTACCCGCATTCTTTCGCTCTCTCACCTCAGCATCTAATGCTAACAACTCTGTATTTATTTGCTTCCTGCTTTGCGTGGCTGCTTGCAGACTCTCAAGCGGGAGAGTTTGTGTTTAATCTGGAGAGTTATGTGTATAAGGACACGCGTGGTACGTACAGAACCACGTTCTATTGGTTCTTTTCTTTAGAGAGATTCTGATGCTTTATGTGTGTGTGTGTGTACAGTAGAGCTGAGTAGATTCTCATAGTTCAATACAATAAATCTTCACTTTATTTTATTTATTTATTTATTTATATCGAATAAATTGACCTCTTAAACGTGACTGTATTTCAGTGCTGACTTTGTTGGCAGTCTTTCTGTGTGTGCGTTTTCTCTGTTGTGTTTGTATGATCTTTTCCCTTCTCTGCTGTATTGACTGTTTTCTCTCTCTCAACGCTACACTCTTTAAGACAAAGGACGTAAACGTAAAAATCACAAAAAACACTTAAGGATGTGTAAAAAGCATGAGCACAAACCAGGTAGGTGTTTGTGGTTTGGTGCTGGTGAACTGACCGTATGTAGCACAGAATTAAACCAGATTTCGTCTAGTTATTTGTATCCTGTCTGTCTGTCTGTCTGTCTGGTTGATTAGCAGTCCTGCATGACTAAGACTGCTAGAGGTTTAGAAGTATAAACAATTTGCTTTTTTTTTTTGTTTTTTTTGTTAACTCCGAGTTCATTCCCGTTATAGAGAAGCCTCCGGATGAGAAGAAAGACACATTTGCTGAGAAACTGTTCACACAAATAATCAAAAACCTTCAGGTCAAGATCAGCAGCATTCACATCAGATATGAGGATGATGTAAGTATTGTGTAGGTTGTTAGTGGATATTTATCTTTGTATTATTGTTTATTGAGTGTGTTTTTTAATCTGAGGCGTTCCTATATAAACCAGGTTTCCGACCCTCAGAAGCCTCTTTCTGTGGGCGTGACTCTATCTGAACTCAGCCTACAGGTCAGATCTCACACCCGCTTCATTACACCTTGTTATACTTAACATTTCAAATGATACGGAACATTACTTTTATTCTTCCAGACTGCAGATGAGAACTGGAGGACTTGTATTTTAAATGAAGCCGTCAAAATTATCCACAAGGTAAAGTGCTGTGTGATTGAAACTCGTTTTTAGTTCCTATCCTGAATGATGTTTTTTGCAGCATCTCGTGGGGATTGTCTGTGTGTGTGTGTGTGTGTGTGTGTGTTTTCAGCTGGGTCGTTTGGAGTGCCTGTGCGTCTACTGGAACGTTAACAGTCCTATCTTCTACAGAGACTCCTGGGAGGTGATAGTGGTAAGGTCTTAGACTTTCTGTGTTATTGAAGATGACTCTCTAGCAAGTTCTGAGGGTTCAGGAAAAGAGAAAACTGGAGGCAGGCTTGGAACAACTCAAAATGCACTTTTTTTTTTATCTTTCAGTTTCACTTTATACTGCGTCTACTGTAAACACACACACACACCCACGCACAAAGCTTTGTCTGTTTTTATCCCTGCCACAGTTTACTGCAACAGAAAACAGTGATTAATTGTGTAATCCTTACCGCTCACTTCCCCCCAGCTCCGCCCCCTCCATTCATAAACCGGCGCTTGACCATGGCCCCATTTCCACGGACTACTGCTTTGTTTTCTGTTCCTCACTTCTGCAGAGGATAAAAACAGATTTATGTTACATTGACAGTATTTCTAACTCATGATTTCGAGGCAGTGGTTAAGGTTTAATGGTTAAGGCTGAAAGCTACTGATAGTCAGAAGATCAGAAGTACAAGCCCCAGCACTGCAAAGCTGCCACTATTGGGTGCTTGAGCAAGGCCCTCAACCCTCTCTGCTCCAGGGGTCTGTATCATGGCTGACCCTGTGCTCTGACCCTAACTTCTTTATGAGCTGGGACATGCGAGGAAAAGATTGTGCTGTAAAATGTACATAGATAAAATAAAGGATCTCTCATTTTATTTATCTCATTCATCAGCTGATAATTAGCAAAAATTGCTGTATGTGTGAGACAGACAGAGTAAGGACTAAGGTGGATGCTTGGAGTGTTGTTAAATCTATGTCCATACTTCATTATTTAGATTGGAAACATACCATGGGCTCAGCATTAAACAGTGCTGCTACAGTACTGCTTTCCTCACTGACTAGCCCTGACATTTATAGAAATCGAAATAGCCTTCATTTGTAACATATACATTACAGCACAGTGAAATTCTTTCTTCGCATATCCCATCCTTGGAGGTTGGGGTTAGAGCGCAGGGTCAGCCATGATACAGCGCCCCTGGAGCAGAGAGGGTTAAGGGCCTTGCTGAAGGGCCCAACAGTGGCAACTTGGCGGTGCTGAGGCTTACATTTACATTTCTGGCATTTGCCAGACGCTCTTATCCAGAGCAACATACAAAAGTGCTTTAAGTCTCTATCATTGAAAACATTAACACTGGTTCAATAGGTTACAGACTTAGGATACCATTAGCCTAAAATTGGATGGTTTTTTTTGTTTTTTTTGGCTTGAACTCCCGATCTTCCGGTCAACCACTTGAGCCACCCAACTTATTTATTATTGTTATTTATTTTACTTGTATTTTTAATCACATAACCCAAGCACTACATCAGAGTTTTTTACCAGAGCAGATATGAAACGCTTCACGTTTCCTGCTGTTAGCATTTTAGCTTAACCTGTGGCATTTGTCCTCTCAGTCCTTTAGCATCTTGTTAGAGTTAGAGTTACACTATAAACATGAAATGAAGTGAATATTAAATTATAAGAATCCTTCAGCATCCTGTTTTTTCCTTTGTAATGAGCTCTCATGCATTTTTTCAGCTGTCTGTTATTATAATTGTTAGCTAGTGTTTAGCCTTGTTGGCTAACTCCCATGTAGCTAGCAATGCTAACTATCAAAAAACTGATTGTAACACTGGAAAAAGCCTGTAGTGCTGTAAGAAAGGTCCAGAGTGATTTGACTGCCCTATTTTTATTTGAGCATGAGGGTGTTAGCTAGTTAGCATTATTATCATTCACAGGAGATTGTGTAGCTAGCGTTACACTTCATAGACTTCTGTGAAGGTGAAGTATTGGAAGCTTTCCCTGGCTCTTGAAGTGATAAAGTGTTTGTTATGGAAAGACAAATGCTTAAACAGTTCAACTTGTTACACAGATTGTGTTTACACACCTCTCCAGGAGTGATGGTGCTTAATTCACTGTCCAGCATGAATACATTTCTCCATCACACTACTGCCTGAAGTGTGGATTGTGGAGTCAAATGGCAGATTTGTACAGTTTTTTATTTTTTGATTGAGATTCAGTTTCATTTCTACTTCCTGATATTTTGCAGGACAAGCTAAAAGCAGGAATCAGCAACAAAGATGAAGAACTGAAGGGCTATGAATACAGTATGTATCGTATAGATAATAAAATCTGAATGAAAGCAGTTTATGCTTGAATTGATTTTATTGTTTTAAATGATTTGTAATTAAAGAAATGACTAATCGCTTGGAGTTAAGAATATTTACTATACTATATGTAATACTGTACCAGACTGAAAGCACAGTAGTTTATTACAAATAATTATTTTTCAGCTATGTTTTGACAGCTGCATGATTACTCTTGTGTGTTAATATTACAGCAATGTAAATCACATACAACTTTACACTCTACAGTTTTCAAACCCATTTTCGCTTCTGCTAAAATTTGCATCAACCCAAACGCTGACGCTGAGCTGAAATCGCCCAAAGCGAAGGTGCAGCTGGAGGTGCAGAACATTGCTATTGAAATTAGCAAGCCACAGGTATCTGCCCGCGTCCTGTGTGTTAACATAATTGCACCACAAACTCGTTACACAAACAGTTGGTTACCTCTGTTTCATGTCTACACTATTTATTGTAGTACCTGTCTGTGTTGGAGCTGTTGGAGTCAGTAGATTGCATGGTGAAAAATGCTCCATACAGGAAGTTCAGACCAGATGTGCCTGTAAACAAACATGCCAGGCAGTGGTGAGTGAATGATGAACAATGGATGAACGTATCTGGTGTTTATTTAGTGAAATGAAGTAGTGTTTCTTGAATTTACTCCTTCTCTAATCACGAAGAGTCTGTGGCTTTTCAGGTGGCAGTATGGCATCAACAGCGTATTGGAGGTGCACATTCGGCATTTTAACCAGATGTGGAGTTGGACTCATATCAGAGGACACAGGCAGAGACTTAAAGCCTACAAGATGGCATACAAAACCAAACTGACTCACAGCAAACTCAAGGAGGACACCGAAAAACAGATCCTGGTACGGAAGACGTCCTCCATGAGGTTTCTATTCAATACAGATACAGTATTGCTTATTACATTGATGTATTTACGTTTTAGGAACTGGAGAAGGTTCTAGATGTGTTTAACATCACACTGGCCAGACAACAAGCACAAATGGAGGTAGGAAAAGATAACTTGCAATGTTTCTATTAATAGCTAAGATAGTCTGGTTGTGTTTTTGACCATTTTGAGCTATTTCCTTGCCTTTGCTTGTCTCTCTCAGGTGGTTCGGTCAGGTCAGAAGCTCACAGCCAAAAAAGCCAAACAGAACACTGGAGGAGGCGGATTTTTCAGCGGCTTCTTCGGGAGAAAAGAAAGAAAAAAGAAAGACCAGGAAGAGGAGGACAAAGAGCTAGAAAGTAGGTGCTTCAATTCAATTTGAATTCTGTTATCACTGAGTAATACTACTTTTCCTAGAACTAATAATGGACTAGTGTGAAAAAATAATCACAAATATTAGTTGTATGTGTGTGTGTGTGCGTGCTCATGTGTGTACATGTGTTTTTCTAAAACAGGTATAGATGCTGTCATGACCACTGAAGAGAAGACCAAGTTATACACAGCAATTGGCTACAGTGAGAATTCAACCAACCTGGCCTTACCCAAAAACGTTGGTATCAGACATACATCAGACATTGAAATTATTCACTTCCCAATTCTGATTATTTTGTGTAGTGGTTTTAACAACAGACTATGATCACAATGGCTATATGTCTGACTGTGGCGTGCACACTGCAGTATTTAGCAGTGAAAATGATTGATAGAGATCTTGAACACAACCCACTAAAGTGGTAGCTATAACTCATTATGAGTCAATATTGCAAGCCAGTTAAACTCACTAAACCTATGTCCGCTAAAACTATGGCCACTCTCATGTTGGTTTGCAAAATGTAGACACATTGTTCGCAAAAGAGTCTGTGATTCTTAACAAGTTGTTGTCTCTAATGGTTGCTGCCAGAAATAAAGTTATTTCTTGAGGTCAGTTTGCTGCTGATGAGCTTCAATGGAGAGAAAAAAACTCAATGTTTCCACTGATTAGCAAAGAGAAGGTTACTGGGTTTGTGACCTGAGGCCTGTGGGTCTTGAATTTCTGAATTTGCCTTAGCCCTTGTATGTGCATATGCATCAGGCCCTTTCTCCAAAAGAGAGAGCACTAGTCTGATCATTTATCTAACAGAATTACAACATTTGTGTATCGGATTATGCATAATAACACATTTCCTATATATATATATATATATATCACAGTCAGATCAGTGGATTTCTAAACAATGATTTCTAATACTAATTATCTGCAGAGGATCTACAATAAGAATAACCTGAAGTGCCTTGCACATTTATAGACTGCAGTGGATGTAAATTATTTTGACATGCTAGTGATTTGGTGTTCACCTTGCTTGCACTGTGTGTGTGTGTGTGTGTGTGTGTGTGTGTGTGTAGTACGTAGCAATGATCATAAACTTCAAGCTCCTGCAGACATCAGTGACTGTGCGTGAGGAAGCCAGTGTTCCAGAGATTCTTAAAGTGCAGATGATTGGCCTCAGCACCACCATCTCCCAAAGACCTGGAGCACAGGCTATAAAGTATGCCGAACCTCCTGACATCCAAATATTTTCACTGTCGAAGTTCCTTTATTTTCAGATAAATATCTTTTACATATTTTACATATTAAGGTTGTTGTTTTAGTTGTGTGTGTGTAGGTCAGTTTTTTGTCAATGAGGACATAGCTGTAGAAGTCTAATGCTGTGTGTGTGTGTGTGTCTGTGTGTGTGTGTGTTAGAGTGGAGGCCAGTCTGGAGCACTGGTATGTGACCGGGCTGCAGCAGCAGGGTGTTACGCCGTCACTCATAGCATCTGTGGGAAACTCAAACTCCTCTCTGCTTAGTGTGCTGTTTGAGCTTAATCCAGAGGACACTGCAGTAGATCAGCTACTCCGTGTCCACTCTCAACCTGTAGAGATCATCTATGATGCGGTGAGTAACACGCACACACACACGCACACACACACACACACACACACACAAACACGTGAAATCCATGTGAATATCCACTGCCAAATAACCCATAATGTGCCCAAAATATCCACTGATGGGCCAAATGCAGTTCTCAAAGAATTCAAATTATTTCAAATGATTTGTTTAGATTTGTTCATTTTCAGCAGCAGTGTAAATACCATTGTTGCAGGCCACCTCTGAAATGATGGTGTTTTCTGACTACATGGGGTACAGCATACTGTAGTAGTTCACACTGTGTAGTGCTTTATATGCCTTTTAAAAGTCAGTTGTGAGTGTGACCCTCATTAGAGGATCATGGCAGAAATGTAAGAGAGAAAATCAAACTCATGTTCTTTGAGATTAACAAAAAAAGCCCTTCTTTAATGAGAATCCTGAACAGCAGCTTTATACAACATAGAAGCATATGTCAACAGTAATGACAAGAGCGACATGATAAACTACATGTGTATAATCAGCTGCACAAATCACCCAGAAAAGACAGTCCGGAAAAGTCTGACATATTCTCTAATACAATAATTATAACATTATGATATATTATATATCACATTGGGGATAAAAAGTTTACATCAGACTTAAGAAGGTTTTGTTAATCTTGTCTTAGGCGCTCACACCATCTCAAGCTCAGTTCAGACTGTCTGAGGAGTGTCTGTGAATCTTCAGCTCACTCTACAGTTCAGATAATGTTTAGTCATTCAGTTCAGTCACTCTACATCTGGACTTTGGCTGGGACACTTGAGGACATTTCTGAAACTTGTCCCAAAGCCACGCCAGTGCTGAATTGGCTGCATGCTTTGGGTCGTTGTCATGCTGAACCAAAAGGTGACTTTCACCCCAGTCTGAGGTTGGGTGCCTGCTTGAGCATTCTTTTAAGGACCTTTCTGTATTTGGCTTCATTCATCCATCCTTTAAATCTGACCATTGTACCCAATTTGGTCACCTGTTAATTCCCTCCCACTATCCAGCTCTCTATCAAGACATGAAGCCAACCAAGGCAACATAATGCCTAGGAGGAAAGTGCTCTCTGCCCTCTTCCTTATTCATGAACCTGTGATTTGCTAGTGTTGCTGTGTTTGACAGGAGAGTCTATGCCAGTTTTGCTCGCATGGCTCCTGATCATAGCTGTGGAATATTTAAGACACTTTCAGTGAAGGGTCTGATTCCGGGGTTGCTGTTTAAAAAAAAAAAAACTAAAGTACTGGTTTGTTTGTGTTTTTGGTAGCTGACAATCAACAGCTTAGTAGAGTTCTTTAAAACGGCTAAGGGTGTGGACCTGGAAGTGATCACCTCAGCCACCCTCAGCAAACTGGAGGAGATAAAGGAGAAGACAGCCAGCGGTATGTAGTTCTTTCTCTCTTGAGACATGATAATTAAAACTATGGATGTCTGTTTTCCCAAATTGACTTTTCCATTGTAGGTTTGGCTCATATTATCGAGACACGGAAGGTTCTGGATCTGAAGGTTGACCTGAAGCCTTCTTACCTGCTGCTGCCCAAGTCAGGATTCTACCACAGCCAATCAGACCTCATCATTGTAGACTTTGGCAACCTGCAAGTAAGCATCAAACAAAATACTTGCACCCCTAATGCTGCGTATTTACACATATTCATGGAGATTCATGCTTTCTTGTGTGCATCCTAGCTGAACAGCATATACCAGAGCAGTGCTGAACAAGCAGCTGCTAGTTTCTCTTCGCTGGAGGAGATCATGGACAGAGCATACGAGAGATTCTCATTGGAGTTACGCAGTGTGCAAGTTCTCTACAGCAAATCAGGTATATATATATATATATATATATATATATATATAGACAGGGTCAAAACATTGCACAAAATTGGTGAGCTACTGAAATAAATAAGTGATTTCAAGTTGACAGAATAATCTATATTCAAATTGCCGTGACTCCTGCTAATTTAGGGTCTAGGATCCCCTCATTTCCTCATTTTCTGAACTCTCTGGATTTTCACACCGTATTTCTTGCCTCAGTGCTCCTGCTTCTGGTTTATGAATAAATACTGATTTGTATTGGTATCCAGCTTGACATGTGAAAAATGCAGCAAATAAAGCTCCTCTGTGTTCACATGAATTCACCCATTTAGTATTTAGTTTCAGGGAAAGTCTCTTTTTTTCTGTGTGCTTTCATCAGGAAGGTTATTCATTTGCTTTTGTCATGGGAAGCTGTTCTCTTTTTAAATCTGTCCTCCTGTGTAGGGTTAGAGGAGCCAGAGTTATTTAGAAAGTTCTGCATTGCCCATAGGAGTGAGTGTGAGTGTGTGTGGTTGTCTATCTGTATGTGGCCCCGTGATGTGTGCTGGGATAGGCTCCAGCAGGTCCCTGTGATCCTAATTAGGAATAAAGCGGGTATAGAGAATGGATGGGTGGATGGTTTAATTTTCTATTATACTGTTATATTTCTGTTTATGCGTTCTCAGGGGACACGTGGAAAAGTGCTCGTATGCAGGGTTCATCCCAGCAACACATTCTGCAACGCATGGACTTCACTCTGGAGCTCGCTAAGTGTATGGTGGAGAAGGACATACGCATGCCTAGGTTTATTCTCACACTTAAACACATGCACATGCTCTCTCTCTCTCGTTTTTCTTTCTGTTTCTTGTTAGTAATCCATTCGAATGCTGTTTTTTTGTAGGTTTAAGGTCGTTGGGGAGCTGCCGTTACTGCATGTGAAGATTTCGGACCTGACCATGCAGGGGGTTGTGGAGCTGGTTGACAGTATTCCCTTTCCTCATGTTTCTTCCACACCACCTTCCACCCCTACTCAGAAGGTCTCTCTCTCTCTCTCTCTCTCACACACACACACACACACGCACCTTGATTTTTTAAACAGTTGACAAAAAGACCAGGGTCTGTATTTAGATTGTAGACATCTATTGTAGATGTAGATAGAAAAATTGTAGACATCTTCCAACTATTAAAAGTTCAGTTTTGTTAGATTTTATTTATGTGTTCCAATTTAAAGAACAGACATTTTCACAAAGCAGCTGGATGTAGATTTCCGAATAAAGGTTTCTGAATAAACGTGTGTCAGTGTCGAGGAAAAACCCCCTGAGACGTCATGAGTAAGAAATACTTTGATAAACCGGACTCAGAATAGAACCTGTCCGCTTTCTTTGTGGTGACATGAGATTAGAAATCATTACAGTATCATCTTAAAGATGAAAAAAGAGAGATAGTAGAACAGAAAATGTGTGTTGTTTTATATAATCCTAGAATAAACACAGTCTTTATGATCCTAGTGGAATTTTGGATAGATGGTCAGTATGAAGTGTTTTGGGAATGCAGATCTTTAGGGTATCTACATGGAACCACAGCAGCAGCAGATAAAAGAAGAAGGTCAGTCAGAAGTGCAGCAAAGTAGAGTATCAGGAAGAATCAGGCAAGTCTGGAGAGTCTCAGAATTTGGCAATGCCCTCCTATCAGGCATCAAGAGAACAAATACTGTTAGCAAATAATTATGCTTCATGGATATGGACTGGGCAGCACAGTGGTTTAGTGGTTGGCACTGTTGCCTCACAGCAAGAAGGTCCTGGATTCGAATCCTGGGTTCGAACCGACAGGGGCCTTTCTGTGTGAAGTTTGCATGGGTTTACTCCGGTTTCCTTCCACAGTCCAAAAACATGTACATTAGGTTGATTGGTAATTCTAAATTGCCCATAGGACTGAGTGTGTGTGGTTGTCTGTCTATATGTGTGGCCCTGTGATGGACTGGCGACCAGGCTCTGTTGTTTTGGATGAATGGATTACCAAAGATGTAATTTTTTGTGGTACAGTGCCACTTCAGAGCTCTTGAGTCCTGTGATGGATCCTGAGATCAGGTTACTGTTTGTGTGGAGTTTGGCATGTTCCTATTATGTTTTTCTGGGTTTCCTTTGCATTCGCTTGTGGTCTGATAAAGTGTTTCTAGATTGGTGTCCCGGTTCAGGGTGAATTCTCCTGCCTTGTGTTACTGGGATTGGCAGTGGATCCACCAGGAATAACTGGAATAGCTTGAATTGCACACTGTTCCACAGAAATATGGCTGCATCTAATATACATATAATAATAACAATCATTTCTAAACAGTGTAATTATATATGTTTGTGCAGGCTATGTCCATATCGTTAGCAGACACCAGGCCGAAAGTGCTGAGTGTCGATCCAGCAGCATTACCGTACTCCATGGTATCAGGTGAGATACTCTGTATGTGAGAAACTCTCTGTTCAGTCTGACTATATTTGGAAAAGTCATGCTCTTAAATCAATAACTATCAATAAAAAGTGAACACTACACTGTGTGTGTGTGTGTGTTCAGATTCTGAGGAGGACATTGCTGAAAAGTATCTTAATGAGGATGCCCAGAGATTAGCCTTGGAAGAACTGACAGATATTCATTTTACCTTTGAAATCAAAACAGTATGTGTTTTTTCCCCAAACATTTACTTTAAATTTTTGTTTAAAATTAAACTGTTCTGGTGCTTTACATAGTTTAGGCTTGATGTTTAAGTGTGTATCTGCACTGTATTGATGTGTTTAGGTGCTGTTGGAGCTCCTATGTCAGGACACTCAGGAAGGCACAGTCTTGGCTTTAAATGTGTCTCACTTGGGTTGTGAAGGCAAGATGAGGACTTATGACCTCACAGTCAAGTCGTACCTGCACAAGATTTGCCTCGATTACTGCGGGATGAGAGGTAGAGGATCAGCACATGCCTACACACACACACACACACACACATGCAGTACTTGGAAGTCAAACTTTGCTGGTAACATACTTGATCAAACAGAACAGGACTTGCGGTGAAATACTTTTTTAGGATGTCCATGTCATAAAAATAGAATAAAGTAGAATAAAAATAGACTAAGAACAATAAAAATGGAATTTAATTTCACAAGAAATAGAATAAAATTGAATTGAACTCTAATAACTCTGTAATATTTGTTCCTTGTGTGTTTGTGTGTGTGTTTTTCAGATGCCCAGAATCAGCCCCTTCACCTAATTACCTCATCCGACAAACATGGATCTGATCTGCTGAAAATGGAGTACATTAAAGTGAGTGTGTGTGTATATATATGTGTGTGTGTGTGTGTGTGTGCGTGTGTGTGTGTGTTAGTTTGTGTTCTTTAACCACTGTACACTCCACGTAGGCCGATGTGAACGGACCCAGTTTCCAAAGCATCTTTGACAACACAGAGCAGGTGCTAAAGGTAAGCTGTTCTAACTAGCGTGTTACAGATAAATTATCTGAATTTGCACTTACTAAGATAATTACTGCCTTCTTCCTGAATGAGCCTGATTTTTCTCGTGTGCAGGTGGAGTTTTCCTCACTGGAGTTCCTTCTCCATACCAGAGCTCTGTTGTCCACCATCAACTACCTGAATAGAGCAGTGCCAAGTTTCACATCGTCTAAAGAAAAAGACATAAAGAGACCAGTGGATAGGGTTACAGCTGAGAAGAGAGGTACACACATACACACACACACAAGAATTCATGGTGGAGAAACAGCAAAAATCTGTAGGTGTGGCCAAATGAAATGTGTGGCAAAAGCATGTGGTAGAAGCAGTTTGTCCCCTTCTCCATACTCTTCTCTTCCTTCATTCTGGTACTAGTTGATGAACAGGTTTTATAAGAATTTTTTGGTAAACCATCTGAATTTACTCTGGTTCAGATGGTTGACTTTGACACAGGTACACTTGGAGAGTGTTTTTTGTTCTGGCAAACTGAAGGCCAGATCATTTCTGAGGGGACATGAAGGGGACATGCATCTGTCACAGCACTACCTCTCTAGGCCACATGACATTTTGGTGATCCCGATCTGACCAGTGTATTCTGGTCCAAATATTTATGTTCCTTGGATGGTGGTGTCGCAGAAATGTAACATTTTTCTATATTTTTCAGTACAATTGTTCCAGTGCTCAACAAGTGCCTGCTGGTTGATGTTGTGCTGTTAAGATTTTCATCTGACTTACTGTTGTTCATTTTTGTAATCCCGTTCCGATAACACCTCGAGCTGACTAGGATATTTCCTATGCCTTGTTTTTTTGTTTTTCATTGATGATGACTTTTTGTTCACTTGCTTTTTGCACTGGATTTGAAGTGCAGTGTAGTAACTCTTCAGATAATTCATTCACTATAACAGATTATAAGGAATACCACCAGTGTCCTCACAAGTCTAAGATCTAGTTTTATAGCAAATAATCTGACTTACATCTAGTACATTTCCACAAAAAGTCCACTAAAGCTGCCGCTTCTGGGACCCTGAACAAGGCCCTTAACCCTCAACGGCCCAGTTGCATAAAATGAGATAAAATTGTAAGTTGCTCAGGATAAGGGTGTCTGCCAAATGACAGAAAAGTAAATCTAAGAGTAGGCAGTGTGTCAACAATGAAAAGAAACGTTTCGATTGCAAAGATTATTAATGTTTTCCTGCCCCACAAATATGCATGCTGATGATCTACTGCAGTGGGATAATGTGCTTTTGTGCTTCTGGCACATTTATTTATTCCTTGAGGCAGATACCTTGTCTATTTTTCCATAGTTGAGCATTAGTTTGTAGCAAAGTCACATTTTGAGGCTCTTAAAAGGAGGCTGTGGGGAGTTGAAAGGACTCACTGGCATGAAGTTTGCCACAAAGCCACACCATTGTCCATAAGATGTTTCATCTCTGTTGCATTTCCAGTTTAGAGTGCTAATCCCAAGAGGATATGTTCAGCACTGATAATCTACCTATCTCATAGAATATTGACTGAGCTGACCATCCTTTCTCAGTATCTACAGGTTCGAAGGACTCCGGGGTGGTGAGCTTCAAGCTTTTTGCCATGTTGGGCTCCTTTGGAGTGACCATCTGTGATGACAGAAGTAGCATTGCAGATATCCAAATTCAAGGTACATGTTCAGTTCCAAAATCAGAATCCATGAAACATAAATACACTGTTCTGGTAGGCCCAGAGTTTTTGGGTTTAGTTCAATGGCTGGTGTTTGTTCACTGATTTTTTTCAGCTATTGTAATGGCATTATATGTTTGTTATTCTCCAGGGGTTGATGCCTCTCTGGTCATCCAGGCCAAAGAAACCGAGGTGTTTGCCCGTCTGCGAAATGTTGCAGTGATAGACGTGGATATGAAAACCATACATAAAAAGGTGACAAGTTTGTCAACTGATCAACAAGTTTACCAGCTTCTTTCTGATTACATTTATTTGTGTCCATTATCTGTGTATCAATTCTTTAACTTCATTTTCCTTACATTTTTCCTGATAAATTAAGTTTGAGAATTAAAATGGGTAACAATGTGTTTGTGTGTTCTGTCACTACCAGGTGGTGTCTATTGTGGGTGAGGAAGTATTTAGTTTCAAGCTGAGTCTGTATCCTGGATCCACAGAAGGAGAGGGTTACTCCGACACGTCAAAAGTAGATGGCAAAGTCACTCTGAGGCTAGGCTGCATCCAGATCATCTACTTGCACAAGTTCCTTGTATCTCTTCTGGTGAGATATGAAAAATTTTACACACACACACACACGCGCACACACAAACTAAAGCTTGTTGCAAAACAATCATGATATGATTATTTGCAGTACAGTTCTTGGTTCCTGGTCTCAATGTTTGTGTCAGCTAATTAAAATTTGAAAAAACAAGTTTAAATATTGTCATATGATGGGAGTGTCCTGGGATTGCTATGTCCTCGAGGTGTTTTCTAAGTTGGGTGTGTCCTGGGGTACTTGTGTTTTGGGATGGGTACCTTCTGGGATGCACGCGTCTGGGGTCTAGATGTGTTCTGGGATGGGTGCATCTGGGTCTAGTTGGGATGGGTGTGTGTCCTGGGTTGAGTGTGTCCCGGGATGGGTGAGCGTCCTGTGTTTGGTGTGTCATGGGTTGGGTCTATCCTGGCATGGGGTATTTTGGGTTGGGTGTGTTTTGGGACGGGTGTGTGGCCTGGGATGGGTAAGTGTCCTAGGTTGGGTGTGATTTCATATGGGTTTTTCCTGGGATGGGTGGGTCTTGGTATGGGTGTATTCCGGAATGAGTGTTCTGGGATGGGTGTGTGATGGGATGGTGTATTCTAGGACAGGTGTGTCCTGGGATGGGGGTGTCCTGGGATGTGTGTATTCTGGGATGGGTGTGTCCTGGGATGGGCGTATTCTGGTATGGGTGTGTCCTGGGATGGGGTTATTCTGGGATGGGTGTGTCCTGGGATGGGGTATTCTGGGATGGGTTTGTACTGGGATGGGGTATTCTGGGATGGGTGTATTCTGGGATGGGTGTGTCCTAGGATGCGGGTATTCTGGGATTAGTGTGTCCTGGGATGGGGGTATTCTGGGATGGGTGTGTCCTGGAATGGGTGTATTCTGGGATGGGAGTGTCCTGGGATGGGGGTATTCTGGGATGGGAGTGTCCTGGAATAGGGGTATTCTGGGATGGGTGTGTCCTAGGATGGGGGTATTCTGGGATGGGTGTGTCCTGGGATAGGGGTATTCGGGGATGGGTGTATTCTGGGATGGGAGTGTCCTGGAATAGGGGTATTCTGGGATGGGAGTGTCCTGGGATGGGTGTGTCCTAGAATAGGTGTGTTCTGGAACATTTGTCATGGGATGATTTTGTCCTGGGACAAGTTAGTCCTGGCACAGGTGTGTTCTGGGTCTGGGGTAATCTGGGATGGGTTTGTCCTGTAATAGGTGTGCCATTAATACTAATATATTATTATTATTTAAATATTATTTTAATAATGTTGAGCTAGAGAGTCAAAGAAAGCCTATAAAACTGTTTAAGAAATTTTATGTTTTTTTTCTTTTTGTCGTTTTCTTTTCTAATTCTTGTCGTCACTGAATGTATGTTTTTGTTTCCAGGACTCTTTTAGCTATCAGTACCCCTCTGCTGATGAGGTACAGACTTGGGCATGGAGCATTTAAAAGCCATTTTCAGCTTTGCAGCTTCACTATTAATGTCCCTCACACATTCCCTCCCAAAAAACATTTTCAACTGTGAATTGAAGTATTAGGTTAGCTGTACACAATGCATTAGAATTTTTATTATAAAATAATAAAATAATGTTCTGACCTTAGCCAGTTAATTGTGATGTTTATATTTGCAAGGCACCAGTCTGTATTTAGACATTTAGATGGATTTGCATGCTTGTTATGTAGCTGTTTTTTAAAAATTCAGTTGATGTTAAATCTAAATGCTTTAAATTTAGTATCATAGCACAAAGAATGCCTTTATGCTACATAGCAATCTCTATATGCTTGGCAGATTTAGCAGATTTACTTAACTAAAATGGTACCATGCTATCATACATTTTCTTTCACAAAATGATTAGAAAGTCTTCGAACCATCCCTGTTAGATTTTGCAACTTGGTTGTAAACTTGGTTGTACTCAGACCTCAGAGCGTGATTATGGCATGATGTTTCCCTCCTAACCTGACCATCTCATTATTATCCTCTCCCTTTCACAGACCACCTCAAGCTGCCACTCAAACCCATAGCTTCTACTTTCACACATCTATAAAAACGTGTACTGGATCACTTGATAACTGTCTGTTATGTTCCACAGACATTTGTGGATAACTTCCAGGCAGCCAAGGAGGCTATAAGCATTGCCACGGCCCAGGCAGCAGAGAAAGCAGCTGCCAGCGTCAAGGACTTCGCTCTGAAGAGTTTCAGACTGTCAATGGACATCAAACTAAAGGCCCCACTCATCATCATCCCTGAGTCTTCCATGTCCCACAATGCCTTCGTGGTGGATCTGGGTCTCATCACTATGAGCAACACCTTCTCCTTGACCCCAGCTGAAGGATTTCCACTCCCAGCTGTAGTGGAGACTATGGATGTTAAGCTCACCCACCTCAAATTGTCAAGGTATTATTGAGGGAACGTACTGGTTTTAAGATATATACTAGGAAGTGAATTTGCTTAAAGGATTATGATGTTGGTTAATCTTGTATGCTTATGATAGTCATTGGATTATACCTGTTAAATTGCAGTTTCTGGCAATACTTTATTTGATGAAATTAGCATTTTTAGCTTTTTTTCCACCTCTGTGGTTAAACACACCTCAGTAACACTAACTATTATTGTGTTTTTTGTTGTTGTAAGTACCACATTCCATGTACAACAGAACACCATACAGCCACAAGCATCGTGTCTGCTTCTGGTTATTGCTATACACAGCCTAGAACCTGTAAAGAACTGTAAAGTAGTATGGAAACTGAAATGATATATGCGTAGTTCTGAGAGGTACTGCATTACAGACTATGATATAACACAGTGGTTACAGTGTCCGGTTAGATATAATAATAGTTACAACAATTTTACAGGCTTATAGGTGACCACTGCGGCTGCTTAGCTTGAATGAAACTGAAATGCAAGTGGATTCATGAGAGACAAAAAATATTTACATGGCATAAATACAGTAAAAAGGTTTGTGGACACCCGACCATCACACCCACATTGGTTCTGACCTCATTAATGACCTTGTGGCTGAATGAACACAAATCTTTACAGCCTTCTAGCCTTCCCAAAAGAGTCGAGGCTAAATGACAATGTGGGACTAAATCTGAAATGGGATGGAATTTCAATAAGCACATATGGATATGATGGTGAGGTGTCCACAAACATTTGGCTGCAGTATACTTTGGGGGATGGACTACTGGGTTGGAGTGTGACTGTTGGGTGATACTCCTGGGTCCAGCCTAACACTTTACTTCATTGTAAATGCTACGTTCAGTATGTTCATGAAAAGGTATGTGGAGAGAAGGTGAGTTACTGCATATGTGTTAGTCACACTACATACAAACATATTACACAGTTTGACCATGTTGGATTGACAGGTATATCTGCCTGTGTGAATTGTCTCCAGTAGGTGGTATATCCCAGTGGAAATATCCCAGTCAGTAACAGTTTGATTCAACCACACCACATCAGGCTTTAAATATGTTCTCTAAATGTGTTCTGAATTGACATTGTTTTGTGTTTTGCCACGCCAAAGCTCTTTTGTACTTATAGACCTGTTCTTTGTGTCCTTTTCTCTTGGATTTCCTTTTCCACATGTAAAGTAACTTGCATTGTTTGCTTGCTCGGAGCTAGGATCTAAAGCCTGTTCTCACGTTTCTTTACTTGCTTTTGCATGCAGCTCATGACTGTATGTTGCTGCAGCATGTTGGTTTGAAACTTTATGGGCATTTAACACACTTGGTATTGCCTCCACCTGGCTCATCCAATGTCATTTTTATTAGTTTGCATACAGACTAAACTCACTCCATATCACTTCTGACTGTTTGGGTATAAGGTGTATAAGTTAGAGTCTATTTCTAAGCCACTGTTTTGCTTATAAAAAAAAGAAGAAAAAAAGCCATCAGCTTTCTTAACTTTGGGTGATAGAGGGTTTGCCCACCATCAGTTATGTACATAGAGAATACAGGTTATTGCTATATGTAGTAGGTAGTCACTGAGTTAGATGTTGACAGTTAAAAACAGTTAGAAGTCTTACAGAAAGATCAATACTGTGCCATCCAAAATGATTGGGACCTTTCATGAAAATGAGCAAAAATGCATTATATCTAAAATAATAACACATGCAGTGTGTTTTATATATAAAATTATAAAACATGCAGTTAGTGATATACTACTTATTTTTCTGTTGAATGTTTTCTCCGTTTCCCAAATAAATAAATGGGATTTGTTTCAATAATTCAAGTTTTGTGGTGAGAATTTCGTTTACGGTGGCAGCAGGCTGAGAAGGTCAACCCGGACTTCTCTTTCCCTGGACACAAATTTCAACTCCTTCTGGGGAAGCCTCAGATGTATGCAGGCTAGCTGTGACATATAATCTCTCCAGAGGGTCAGCCCCAGGATCTCCATCCATTGGGATGTCCCTGTCACAACTCTAGCAGCACGTGATCAAAAGGGCATCCTTGTATGGTGACTGAACCAGTTCAGTGCTTGTACTTTAAGACTCTCCCAGATTTTGAGAGAAAGCTCAACCATAATGGATTTCCTCAGCTTGGAAAGTAAACCCACCAGCCTTGCTCTTTCATGGACCAATCCTTGTAGTGAAGGGGCTACGGAGTTATGTTACTGGGAGCTTGGTGCTTCCAGTAGGGCCACCCTTGGTAAATGGATCTAAGAGGAAAAATTAAACAAGGAGTGATACTTGAAAAGACAAAAAGACAAAGAATACACTGCCCATTGCTGTAGCCAGACCTGGGGTGTTGTCCAGATGTGTGTCTGGTGACAGGGCTACCCACATAACTTTGCCTGAAATGCTGAGATGGAGCCATCTTAAGGGCTCATCACCTGCAAGACGAAGGGTGGCATCAGGTGCAGTGCCTATTGGGTGGTAGGGATGTGATAGACTGTCTTAAATAGACTAGACCAGCGGTGTCCAATCTATGCAAAGGGTTGGTGTGGGTGCAGGTTTTCATACCAATTAAGTAGAAGCCACACCAAATTCCACCTGTTTAATCAGTTTAGCTTGGCTTTTCATTGACTCAAGTGTGGCTTCGGCTTGCTTGGAATGAAAACCTGCACCCACGCTGGTCCTTTCTGGATAAGACTGGACACCCCTGGAATCCAGAAATCCTGGAATCCAGAAATCCACTGGAATTTTAGATGTATGCAACCTTATATTTGTATCCTAGCGGAACAGGATATGATTAAAGTTTCTGTTTCTTTTGCTCATTTTATGACGGGTGCTAATAATTCAGATGGGCTTTGTAGATTATAGTGTGTTATTTAAACTAACCTGCACAGTTCACTTGGCACCACTTAGCACTTGTGTAAAACAAATACTTGCAAGTTGTCCATCCAATTCATTTCAGTTTTGAGCACTAGCCTGTTCATATGACATAAAAAAGTGATGCAATAAACAAAATACTAAAACCTCAGTCATTTAACATATTCATGGGGAACTTGAGATCGTGTCCATGTGTCTGAGTCTAAAAGTTGCATACTGACTAAACTTTGCATCAACAAAATGTTTAAATGAATGAGATTGAGGCTGATATTATGGTCTGAGCCAACACCAATTCATTACTATATTGTTTCCAGAACAGTTCTAAGGCTTGAAGCACCTCAGGCACAGTTGGAAATTCTACAACCAGTTAACCTGGAGCTGTTGGTTAAACGCAACCTGGCCGCCTCCTGGTTTACAAAGATCCCTGGAGTCGAAGTT